>NW_003314373.1:397399-548341 GCF_000143415.4 Selaginella moellendorffii
GTGGCAGAATATTATGAGAGGTATTCTCTTGCGCTGTTCATTGCACGTCCATCAGCTCCACTTTCTGTGGGAGATAATCTTATTCTAATCAAGGTTGATATTATTACTACTTGAGTTCAAGGATAAGGGTGAAGATATGGTCGTGACCATGATGTCCCCTACCAAGCATGTGATGAATTTGGTCACACTTATCATATAACAGTCATACTGCTAAGTGATGATGACTTAGCAGGGGACATCACGGTCACGACCATATCTTCACCCTTGTCCTTGAACTCAAGCAGTAATAACATCAACCTCTATTAGAATAAGATTATCTCCGACCATTTTCTGCATTTACATGGTTGACTCCATCACTCCAGTAATAACTCATGGAGTCGACCTCCATGAAAACGACAAGTTGCATAAGTAGCGGAGAGTCCTTGCACGAATAAGTCAATGACCCCTCTATCTTTCTTTCAGGAGTATCATCAAGGAGTTCACTTAATACTACTTCATCCAATATTTACTTTTTAAACTCGTTTTTATAACAAAAAGTCTCATATTTTTCTCTTCGTGTTGGTTGATACAGACTTGAGTTTATCTTCTATTGCTCAGCCTATTGCCACATGTTGCCATTTATATTTGCATCATGTAATAAAGCCATTTTTCATTCTTTATGGTAATGGCTATACACACACATATGCACGGGATAAGGTGGACCTAGTTGTGCATATGGGTGATTTTGAACTTAAGATGTAGTCATTGCAAGTAGTGTGGAGTTAAGTTTTTGACCTTATCCTTTGTATGGATTGGTTGCAGCATAATCATGCCAAGTATGACTTTGATGCTTTTCCCCCTTGTCTCATACTTCTTTATATTTTTTCCATTCTTATCACTTCTATTCTTCTTCGTCCCTTTATTTCTACTTCTACTTCCATCACTTTTGTTTCCCTATTATTTCCCTTTATATTTCTGTTTAGTTTCTCTATTCCCTCTTTTGACCCCTTCAATAGTCTTTGTGTTGTAGTGGTTGACCAGCTCATTAACGAGGATGTCAATCTCTTTGAATTTGACTTATCATCTGGGGTTAAGATTGCAACACGTTATCCTATTCCAACTGAGGATGCTCATCCAATTAAAGTTTCTGTTCACTTTGTTTGTTGTTGGTCATCAAAAGAGATCAAAATTTTATGTGCAAACATCAAAAAGATGTTAGAAAATGGTGTTATTTGAAGTTGCGAAGTCCTTAGACGTGTGAACTTCATCTTGTGATGAAGGTTAAGGGGAATATTCATTTCTACATCAACTATCATCTATTAAATGAAGTGATGATCCCGGATGTGTACCCTCTTCCTCACACTGCTGATCTTTTTTATCGTCTGGGGAGAAGTTGTTGGTTCACCAAGTTAGATCTTGCTTTTGGGTATTAGCAAGTGCTGATGGCTCAGGAAAATATTCCTAAGACTATTTTTCGTACACCGTTTAGTTTGTACAAGTTCTTGATGATGCTGTTTGGTTTGAACAATGCTCCAACAACTTTCCAGTAGATGATGGAAGAGGTTCTTCATGATATGTCGGAAGTGACTATTGACTTCATCAATGATGTCTTGATCCACTCGGAAGGGATGTGGGAGGAACATATCCATGATATTTGTAAGGTGTTGGATTGGCTATGGGAAGTTGGTATAAAGTTGAAGAAGTCAGAGTTATAAGGAACCGACTCCCCGAGGTGTTGAAGGCTAAAGGATCCCCAAAGGCACGACCAAAATGATAAAAAGTTCATTGGATGAAATCGAGTCCGAGACCGACTCTAAGACCGAGTTTGAGACCGAGTCTGAGATAGAATCCGAGACTGACTCCGAGACCGAGTTCAAGATCCGATATCGGGTCTGAGACTGAGTTCGAGATCAAGTTCGAGATAGAGTCCGAGGTCGGGTCCGAGATTGAGTCTGAGACCAAGTCCGAAGTCAAGTCCGAAGTCGAGTCCGAAATCAAGTCCGAGACCGAGTCTAATTACTAATACAGGTCAAGGGGTGAAAGCCCAAAGTGTGTGTCTCCTGGGGGGGGGGGGCTGCAAGAGGTTCCAAAAGTATAATAGGGATAATGAGGTTTAAGAACCAATCTTGAAGAAACTCTCCAGTGGTGCTTCCAAACTGACTTGAGGTTGAGACTGGGGCTAAGGGGCCTTGGGTGGGAGTGAGCATTGACTCGGGTGGTGCCGGAGGGGCCACCCAAGGAAGTGATCAAGAGTAGCTCCCACTCCTGAAAGGGAAACTGCAGTGCTCCTGACTCATGTAAAGTGGTGCCCCATTTGAGTACCTTGCGGCTCATTAGTCCTCACCCTACTTAGGGGCTTGGGCCTTCCCTTTGGGATGGAAGTGGGGGGGTAGAGGTACCCATACCGGGCCGTTAGGCCACGGTGTTTCGCCCCGGTATCCCGAAGTAAGTGTTGCACTCAAAGCTTGGGATTTAAAGGGTCCCATGATCAAATTTTGTTGTACCAAGGGATGTTAAGAACCTGGAGGCTTGGTGTGCTTGGCTGCTTGTGCTTGCAGGGAGTGTAGCCGAACCTTAAGTCCAATCTAACCCAGGGAGGGGGATTGGGAGAGATTTGGGAATCCGTGAATGGGTGGCTAACGCTCCATTGCTCGTGCAGTGAGTAGCTGAAACCAAGTAAGACCAAGTAGGAACTGGTACAATAGGCAAGAAACCTTGGTGAGGGAACTTAACTAAAGCCAAGGCAGTGTTGGTCGGATAGACGAGATAAGCTGGTAAATTGGAAAGGAAAAATTTGTAGCTTACAATTTGGTATTGGAGCCTTTTCCTTAGTTCTAGCAAAGGATAAAGGCGGATTACTGGGAGATGGCAAAGGCAGAGCATAAACGAACCAAGGCAAAGACAGAACCTCCTTTAGAGTTGGAGCCTTCTGTCGAACAAGAGGCCATGGATGAAGAATCTTTGCATGAGGAGGATTCTAGTGAGGAAACTTCCAAATAGGAGTCTAGTTGTGAGGTTTGGTCGTTCAAAGCTTGATTGGACGTTCTAGAAGGACAATTGGCACAGATCAGTGCCCTACTGGAGACTCTCATATGCAAGCTAAAACGTGACGAGAAGCGGAGGAAAAGGCGAAAGACTGCAGATGCTGGCAGTGCAGAAGGTGCGGACCCTTCGGCAGGGACTGAGGCAAAACCAAACAAGGTCGAATAGACTGAAGTGGAATTAGTCCCTAAGGAAGTTCCCAAGTACAAACCAAAGCCCCCACCAGTGAATGACTATAAGGTGGTGGAGGATTGGTTTTACGATATAGAGGATTACTTCCGAGTGTTGCGATTACCAAGCTCGGAGAAGGTCCCATGTGCAAAACCATACTTGGCAGATAATGCTAAGTCTTGGTGGAGAACGACAAAGGCTAACAAAGGACTGGTGGCCACTTGGGAAATGATGAAGGCGAGGATCCGTGCAACTTACGTTCTTCCAAATGCTACTCTGCACCTAAGGGATGAATTGAGTAGGTTGAAGCAGACTGGAACCATTCAAGAGTATGTGAATTTTTTATGGCAAAGAGGATACTTGTCACGGATATGGGTGATATGGATGCATTCCATGTCTTCATATCAGGCTTGCAAACCTAGGCTCGTGGTGGGGTGATGCGTTGGAACCCGACCAACTACAGGAAGCGTTGGATGTGCCTATCAATGTGCATTTCAATGATAACCTGCGAAAGGGGAACACGACAGGGTTGGGGTCCATGTTTAGCAAAGGGGCCAAACCAAGGGGAACATACAGCAAAGGGAAATTTAAGAAGAGTTTCTTTAAGAATGAGTCCTTGGGGTTCCGAAAAGGCAGATCCGGTGGCCAGCGAGCAAGTATTTAGGGGAGTCAACCAAAAAGAGACAAACCCATGGATAAAAAGTTCAAGTCTACTAGCAGCATGAGAAACAACGTATGCTACAACTGCGGCGAAGCAGGACACTTCTCGAGAGAATGTCCCTACCCGAAGAAGGCCAGAGCCAATATGGCCATTAAGTCGGGTAAAATCCAAACTGAGGTACGTGATCCAGTCCCTAACTCAAAGTTACTCATTACACGAGCAGCTTTGGTAGAGAGTCGTTCGCGACATCTATTAGCCCTTCGAGGGAAGTTTGGAGGTAGCTTTGTTAAGATCCTTATTAACACGGGTGCTTCGGACAATTTTGTGGCTGCAGACATAGTCCGGCAAGCCGGACTAACGGTGCAGCGGCTGGGCGAACCAAGGACTATAGAGTTTGTTCAAGGCAGCCAAAGCACCGATGAGGTACTTCGACAAACAAGAGTCGAAGTAGGGACATGGAAAGTAGACATGGATTTCACCATGTTGGACATGGTGGGATTTTACGTAATCTTCGAGATGGATTGGTTCAATCGGTTCGTGGTAGCCTTGCATAGACAAGGTAGGAATCTTGTGGTGCTAGCGAATGCCCAAGGAAGAAGATCCAGGGTGGAGGCCTAGGATCTAAAGATAAGGCAATGCAAGGCCAAAGATTCTTGCCTAAACCTGGTGTCCACGAGAGGACAACTCACTAAAGGAACCAAGGTAGCATTTTTGTGATAAAAGTGACAAAAAGATGGGAATGAAAGAAGTACCTTTAGTGATCCAATGGGTGTTGGACCAATTCCAGGATACCATGCCAGAGGAGCTACCGACGGGGTTGCCCCCCGCGCAACCGATAGAACATAAGATTGAGCTGGTCGAGGGTGCTGAGGCGGTGGTTCGTCCCCCCTATCGTTTGAATGAAAAGGAACTCGAGGAGCTCAAGCACCAACTAGAGGAGTTCGTGGATAAAGGGTATGTTAGGTTGAGCAAGTCGCCATATGGGGCGCCGGTGTTATTTGTGAAAAAGAAAGATGGATCTATACGCATGTGCATAGACTACCGGTTGCTCAACAAGTATACAAAGAAGAACAAATACCCTTTGCCAAGGATTGAGGATCTGTTTGATAGGTTGGGAAAGGCAAAATACTTCTCAAGGATTGACCTAAGGTCAGAATACTACCAGATCAGGGTAGCAGAGGAAGATGTCGAGAAGACAACCTGTCAAACAAGGTCTGGGAGCTTTGAGTTTCTGGTGATGCTCTTTGGGCTATGCAATGCACCGGTAACGTTTTTAGCATTGATGAACCACATCTTTGTACCCTATTTGGATCACTTTGTGGTCGTCTATATTGACGACATCCTGATCTATAGCGAAACACTAAAGGAATATGTCGAACACATGACGAAGGTGTTTGAGAAACTAAGGGAACATCAGTTGTATGCTAAAGAGAGCAAATGTGACTTTGCTCAACAAGAGGTAAAGTTTCTCGGGCATGTGGTGGGCAAAGATGGGCTCAAAGTGGACCCTGAGAAGGTCCAAGCAATCCAGGATTGGGAGTGACCATCGAATGTACACGAGTTAAGGGCATTCTTGGGGCTATGCAACTACTACCGAAAGTTTATCAGACACTATTCGAGAGTAGCCTTGCCCTTAACAGACCAAACGGGAAAAGGGAAGATGATATGGACAGCGGAATGTGAGGTGGCATTTGTCCACCACAAAGGGAAGTTGAGGAAGGCTCCCGTATTAGCGTTACCAGACTTTGGTAAGGACTTTGAGGTAGAAACGGATGCTTCAGACTTTGCGTTGGGCGCAGTTTTGAAGCAAGACAACCATCCAATAGCGTTCTTCTCGAAAAAGTTGGACAAGGCTCAACGGAAGTAGCTTGCTCACGAGAAGGAATTATTTGTGGTGGTCAAGGCGCTCAAGGAGTGGCGACACTACCTTGGGAGACACTTCAAGGTTTACACGGACAATGTGGCAACGAAACACTTCTTGTCACAGCCCGACCTAAGGGGGAAACAAGGTCAGTGGGCCAATGCTTTAGCCAAGTTTGATTGCAAGATTCTGTACAAGCCTGGGAAGAGCAATATCATGGCGGATGCACTAAGTCGAAAAGCGAGCTTGAAGTTGGCGATATCCAGCACAACAGCAACATTTTGGGATGATGTGCGGACAGCATATGAGAACAATGGTCTAGCAAAAGAAGTGTTGCTGTGGAATCTGGAGGCATGGGAAGCTCACCAAAGAGGTGAGCTACCAACGGAAGAGAAAACAGGCTATGCGGAACGCAATGGACTCATCTATTACAAGCAAACGAGGGTGTATGTCCCAGAAGGGGAACTAAGAAAGGTAGTCTTAGAGGAGTGTCATAATGGACTTCTTCCGGGACACGGCAAAGTGCCCAAGAAGATGGGTTTACTCAAGAGGAAGTATCACTGGCCAAATATGGCTAAGGACGTCCAAGACTATGTAAAGACATGTCCAACATGTCAGCAAGTCAAAGCCGTGACTAAGGCTAGTGGGGGCTTGTTGCAAAGCATCCCAATTCCAGATCGTCTGTGGAAATGTCTTACGATGGACTTTATCACGGGACTCCCCCCAAGCAAGGGGTTCGATGCGATATTCGTGGTGGTGGACTGATTTTCAAAGATGGCACATTTCATACCCAACACAACGGGTGGATGCGGAAGGTGTGGCGAAGTTGTTCTTCGAACAAGTGGTTCGAGTGCGGGGAAGGCCAGAAGAGATTATCTCAGATCGAGATAAGATCTTCACCAATAGGTTCTGGAGAACTCTCCTAAAACAGTATTGCACCAAGTTGAAATTCAGCATATCCTATCACCCACAGACAGGTATGGGGTATTAAGTCAAGTTTGATGGCACTAACACTTCTTGATAGACGGACAAACGGAAAGGGTGAATAGGCAGTTGGACGATTATTTGCAATACTATGTCTTGGGAGACCAAACCGATTGGGTAAGTCATTTGGGACTTGCGGAAATGTGTTATAACAACTCACCACATTCGAGTATCGAGGTGAGTCCATAGGAAGTCATCAATGGGCGAGTTATTGAAGGCCCTGTGGAGCTCGGCGTGGCCGAGTGTCATGGAGAGTTACTCGTAGTAGAGGCATTCACGGCAGAAAAACTCAACATTTGGAATCTAGTGACGGATTCCTTGGAACGGGCTCAACAAAGGCAAACCAAGTATGCAAACTAGAAGCGTCGGGATGTAGAGTTCCAAGTTGGGGAGAAGGTGTGTCTGAACACCAAGAACCTAAGGCTACCAAGTGGGATCAGCCAGAAGTTGACCCAAAGGTAAAATGCATGTATTCATGTAAAATGAATTGATCTTGAGTTCCTTAAGCAGGTTCGCGGGGCCTTACGAGATTGAGGCACGAATCGGTAAAGTGGCTTACCGTCTTTGACTTCCTCGAGAGATGGGGAAGATGCACCCAGTGTTCCACGTGAACTTACTCAAGCCGTACTTTAAGGATCCGCTTCGCAAGGACCAAGTAAGACCCTTACCTGAGGTTATCCAAAGGGAAGAGGAATACGAAGTCGAGGCCATCCTCAATGCGCGCAAGAGCAAGCGACAAGGACGCGAGGTGAGAGAGTTCCATGTGAAGTGGAAAGGATTTCCACACTGCGAAGCAACATAGGAATCGGAGGAGAACCTAGGTAATGCGCAAAATCTAGTGGAGGAATTTCTACATAGCAGAACTTTATATACTTATGCAAAGTTCAATTAAAGTATCAATTTGTGAAGTTGAGCAATGGCATATGTTGGGACGCAAAGGCACGCCGAAGGTAAGCTAATTAGCATGGGTTAGCTAGGTCGACCAGACGTAGGGAACTACACCCGACTCCCCGTGGGGATGTAAAATCCGTAGACGTATTCTACGAAGGTTGGGTTCGAGTCCCATGACTTGAGAGACAATCCATGGGGTTCAAATATAGAGGGAAAGGGCCCATGAACAAGAGTGCACCCCTTTTTCCAATCGATTAAGGGTCTTGGGATAGTTGGAGTTAAGCGTCCTTGGGTTTGAATAGTACTAGGCTAGGTGACCTCCCGGGAAGTCCAAATTCAGGAGCTTACATTTGGTATCAGAGGGGTCTTGGGTCCGACTCTGTTGGTTGGCTAGGGGAATCGCACCACATGTTGATTGACATCTGGCTGATTGACATCTAGCTGGTCCAGTTTGCTCCTGCTGGGCTCGACCCGAGGGGTAGGGTGTCAAGAGAGCGAGGCTCTCGAGAGAGCTGTGGCTCTCAGCTTCCGTTCACGAGGGCGTGAACTTGCAAGGAAGCGTGGTGGATTGTAAGCAACCAAAGAGAACGACTTGAGAGACGATCCATGGGGTTCAAATATAGAGGGAAAGGGCCCATGAACAAGAGTGCACCCCCTTTTCCAATCGGTTAAGGCTCTTGGGATAATTGGAGTTAAGCGTCATTAAGTTTAAATAGTACTGGGCTGGGTGACCTCCCAGGAAGTCCAAATTTAGGAGCTTACACCAACCCCCTAGTAAAGCAAGGTTGGGTTCAAGTCCCAACCCCATACTAAGGCGTGGTGGGGTGAGGAGTATAGAGACACCTATATTCTGTTGTCATGGGCTCTTGGCCGGGGAGGCTAACTTAGGCACACCGTGGCCGGGGAGGCTAACTTAGGCACATCGCTAAGTGGGGAGATGCCCCCGGAGACATGGTCAACAAGTCGTAGGATAAAAAAGAGACGTTCAATGTGGGCATCAAACTTCTTCTATGGGTGGTGGAGTTGTAAGGAACCATAAGGAGTATAGGGGCACCTATATTCTATGTCATGGGCTCTTGGCCGGGGAGGCTAACTTAGGCACACCGCTAAGTGGGGGGATGCCCCCGGAGACATGGTCAACAAGTCGTAGGATAAAAAAGAGACATTCGAGGTCAACAAGTCAAACCAACGAGACCGAATCCGAAGTCGGGTCTGAGATCGAGTCCAAGATCGAGCCCGAGACTGAGTCCGAGTACTAATCAGGTCAAGGGGTGAAAGCCCAAAGCGTGTGTCTCCCGAGGGGGGGGGCTGCAGGGGGTTCCAAAAGTATAGTAGGGATAGTGAGGTCCAGGAACTAGTTTTGAAGGAACTCTCCAGTGGGGCTTCCAAACTGACTTGAGGTTGGGATTGGGACCGAGGGGCCTTGGGTGGGAGTGAGCATGGACTTGGTTGGTGCCAGAGGGGCCATCCAAGGAAGTGCTCAAAAGCAACTCCCACTCCCGAAAGGGAAACCGATTGCGGTGCTCCCGGTTCATGTGGAGTGGTGCCCCACTTGAGTACCTTGTGGCTCATTGGTCCTCGCCCTTCCTAGGGGCTTGGGCCTTCCCTTTGGGATGGAAGTGGGGGGGCAGAGGTACCCATACCAGGCCATTAGGCCACGGTGTTTCGCCCTAGTGTCCCGAAGCAAGTGTTGCACCCAAGACTTGGGATTTAAATAGTCCCATGATCAAGTCTTGTGGTACCAAGGGATGTTAAGAACTTGGAAGATTGGTGTGCTTGGCTGCTTGTGTTTGCGGGGAGTGTAGCCGAACCTTAAGTCCAGTCTAACCCGGGGAGGGGGATTGGGAGAGATTTGGGAATCTATGGATGGATGGCTAATACTCCGTTGCTCGTGTAGTGAGTAGCTGAAACCAAGTAGGACCAAGTAGGAGCTAGTACCATAGGCAGGAACCTTGGTGAGGGAACTTAACAAAAGCCAAGGCAGTGTTGGACGAATAGACGAGGTAAGCTGGCAAATTGGAAAAGAAAAATTTGTGGCTTACAAAGGTCTCACTTGGTCCTTGTGAAGCTGATCCTCAAAGTACGGCTTGAGTAAGTTCACATGGAACACTGGGTGCATCTTCCCCATCTCTCGAGGAAGTCAAAGATGGTAAGCCACTTTACCGATTCGTGCCTCAATCTCATAAGGCCCCGCGAACTTGCTCAAAGAACTCAAGATAAGTTCATTTCCAGAAATACATGCATTTTACCTTTGGGTCAACTTCCGATTGATCCCACTTGGTAGCCTTAGGTTCTTGGTGTTCAACCACACCTTCTCCCCATGTTGGAACTCTATGTCCTAGTGCCTCTGGTTCACATACTTGGTTTGTCTTTATTGAGCCCGTTTTAAGGAATCCCTCACTAGATTCCAAATATTGGGTCTTTCTGCTGTGAATGCCTCCACTGCGGGTAACTCTCTATGATACTCGGCCATGTCGAGTTCCACATGACCTTCAATAGCTCACCCATTGATGACTTCCCATAGACTCACCCCGATACTTGAGTGTGGTGAGTTGTTATAGCACATTTCCCCAAGTCCCAAATGACTTATCCAATCAGTCTAGTCTTCGGAGATATAACATCGTAAATAATCCTCTAGCTGCCTATTCACCCTTTCCATTTGTCCATCTGTCAAGAAGTGTTAGTGCCATCCAACTTGACTTAATACCTAATACCTATCTGTGGGTGATAGGCTGTGTTGAATTTCAACTTGGTGCGATACTATTTCAGGAGAGTTCTTCAGAACCTATTGGTGAAGATCTTATCTCAATCTGAGATGATCTCCTCTGGTCTTCCCCACACTCGAACCACTTGTTCGAAGAACAGTTTCGCTACACCTTCCGCATCCACTTCCATTGTGGTGGGTATGAAATGTGCCATCTTAAAAAATTGGTCCACCACCACGAATATCGCATCAAACCCCTCACTTGGGGGAAGTCCCGTGATGAAGTCCATCGTAAGGCATTTCCACGGACGATCTGGAATTGGGATGCTTTATAACAAGCCCCCACTAACCTTAGTCACGACTTTGACCTACTGACATGTTGGACATGTCTTACATAGTCTTGGACGTCCTTAGCTATATCTGGCCAGTGATACTTCCTCTTAAGTAGGCCCATATGTCAAATCCCACCATGTCCAACACAGTAAAACCATGTCTACTTTCCATGTCCCTACTTCGACTCTTGCTTGTCGAAGTATCTCATTGGTGCTTTGACTACCTTGAACAAATTCTATCGTCCTTGGTTCACCCAACTGCTGCACCGTTAGTCCAGCTTGCCAAACTATGTCTGCAGCCACAAAATTATCCGAAGCACCCATGTTAATAAGGATCTTAACAAAGCTACCTCCGAACTTCCTTTGGAGGGTTAGTAGATGTTGCGAATGATTCTCTACCAAAGTTACTCGTGTAATGAGTAACTTTGAGTTAGGGACTGGATCACGTACCTTAGTTTAGATTTCACCCGACTTAATGGCCATATTGGCTCTGGCCTTCTTCGGGTAGGGACATTCTCTCGAGAAGTGTCCCGCTTTGCCGCAGTTGTAGCATACGTTGTTTCTCATGCTGCTAGTAGACTTGAACTTTTATCCATGGGTTTATCTCTTTTTGGTTGACTCCCCCAAATACTTGCTCGCTGGCCACCAAATCTGCCTTTTCGGAACCCCAAGGACTCATTCTTAAAGAAACTCTTCTTAAATTTCCCTTTGTTGTATGTTCCCCTTGGTTTGGCCCCTTTGCTAAACATGGACCCCGACCCCGTCATGTTCCCCTTTCACAGGTTATCATTGAAATGCACATTGATAGGCACATCCAACGCTTCCTTGTAATTGGTCGGGTTCAAATGCATCACCCCGCCACGAGCCCAGGTTTGCAAGCCTGATACGAAGACATAGAATACATCCATATCACCCATATCCGTGACAAGTATCCCCTTTGCCATAAACAAATTCACATACTCTTGAATGGTTCCAGTCTGCAGCCTACTCAGTTCATCCCTTAGGTGCAGAGTAGCATTTGGAGGAACGTAAGTTGCACGGATTCTCGCCTTCATCATTTCCCAAGTGGCCACCGGTCCTTTGTTAGCCTTTGTCATTCTCCACCAAGACTTGGCATTATCTGCCAAGTATGGTTTTGCACATGGGACCTTCTCCGAGCTCGGTAACCGCAACGCTCGGAAGTAGTCCTCCATATTGTAAAACCAATCCTCCACCACCTTATAGATGTTCACTCCCTTGAATATCGGTGGGGGCTTTGGTTTGTACTTGGGAACAGCCTGAGGGACTGATTCCACTTCGGTCTGTTCGACCTTGTTTGGTTCTGCCTCAGTCCCTACCGAAGGGTCTGCACCTTCTGCGCTGCCAGCATCCGCAGTCTTTCGCTTTTTCTTCCGCTTCTCGTCACGCTTTAGTTTGCGTACGAGAGTCTCCAGCAGGGCATTGGTCTATGCCAACTGTCCTTCTAGAACATCCAATCAAGCATTGGACGACCGAACCTCGCCACCGGACTCTTGTTTAGAAGTTTCTTCACTAGAGTCCTCCTCATGCAAGGATTCCTCATCCATAGCATCTTGTTCGACCGGAGGCTCCAGCTCTAGAGGAGGTTCCATCTCCGCCTTGGTTCGTTTCTGCCCTGCCTTTGCCATCTCCCAGCAATCCGCCTCTATCCTTCGCTAGAACTAAGGAAAAGGCTCCAATACCAAATTGTAAGCTACAAATTTTTCCTTTCCAATTTGCCAACTTACCTCGTCTATCCGTCTAACACTGCCTTGGCTTTTGCTAAGTTCCCTCGCCGAGGTTCCCGCCTATGGTACCAATTCCTACTTGGTCCTACTTGGTTTCAGCTACTCACTGCACGAGCAACGAAGTGTTAACCATCCATCCACGGATTCCCAAATCTCTCCCAATCCCCCTCCCCGGGTTAGACTGGACTTAAGGTTTAGCTACACTCCCCGCAAGCACAAGCAGCCAAACACACCAATCTTCCAGGTTCCTAACATCCTTTAGTACCACAAAACTTGATCATGGGACCCTCTAAATCCCAAGTCTTGGGTGCAACACTTGCTTCGGGATGCTGGGGCGAAACATCATGGCCTAACGGCTTGGTATAGGTACCTTTACCCCCCCACATCCATCCCGAAGGGAAGACCCAAGCCCCTAGGAAGGGCGAAGACCAATGAGCCACAAGGTACTCAAGTGAGGCACCATTTCACATGAGCCGGGAACACCGCAATCGGTTTCCCTTTCGGGAGTGGGAGCTGCTCTTGAGCACTTCCTTGGATGGCCCCTCCGGCACCAACCAAATCGATGCTCACTCCCACCCAAGGCCCCTCAGTCCCAGTCCCAACCTCAAGTCAATTTGGAAGCCCTACTGAAGAGTTCCTTCAAAATTGGTTCCTGGACCTCACTATCCCTACTATACTTTTGGAACCCCCTGCAGCCCCCCCCCCCCCCCCGGGAGACGCACGCTTTGGGCTGTCACCCCTTGACCCGTATTAGTACTTGGACTCAGTCTTGGGCTCGATCTTGGACTTGATCTCAGACCCGACTTCAGATTCGGTCTTGGACTCGACTTCGGACTTGACTTTGGACTCGATCTCGGACCCGATTCTCGGATCTCGGACTTTGTCTCGAACTCGGTCTTCGAGTCAGCCTCGGACTCTATTCTTAGAGTCGATCTTGGACTCGGTCTCAGACTTGGTCCCATCCGATGAACTCTTTGTCATTTTGGTCATGCTTTCGGGGATCCTTTAGCTTACAACACCTCGAGGAGTTGGTTCCTTACAACCTTTACCTGAGGTTATCCAAAGGGAAGAGGAATACAAAGTTGAGGCCACCCTCAATGTGTGCAAGAGCAAGTGACAAGGACACGAGGTGAGAGAGTTCCATATGAAGTGGAAAGGATTTCCACATTGTGAAGCAACATGGGAACCGGAGGAGAATCTAGCGAATGCGTGAGATCTAATGGAGGAATTTCTGCAAGGCAGAACACTATATATTTATGCAAAGTTCAATTAAAAGTATCAATTTGTGAAGTTGAGCAATTGCATATGTTGGGACCCGAAGGCACGCCGAAGGTAAGCTAATTAGCATGGGTTAGCTAGGTTGACCAGGCATAGAAAACTACCCCTAACTCCCCGTGGGGATGTCAAATCCATAAACATATTCTATGGAGGTTGGGTTCAAGTCCCAACCCTCTAGTAAAACAAGGTTGGGTTCAAGTCTCAACCCCATACTAAAGCATGGTGAGGGAAGGGGTGTAGGGACACCTATACTCTGTTGTCATGGGCTCTTGGCCGGGGAGGTTAACTTATGCACACTGCTAAGTGGGGGGATGCCCTCGGAGACATGGTCAACAAGTCGTAGGATTAAAAAGAGGTGTTTGATATGGGTATTGAACTTCTTTTATAGGGGGTGGAGTTGTAAAAAACCGACTCCCCGAGGTGTTGAAGGCTAAAGGATCCCCGAAGGCACGATAAAAATGATAAAGAGTTCATCGAATGAGACTGAGTCCGAGACCGACTCTAAGACCGAGTTTGAGACTAAGTTCGAGATCAAGTCCGCGACCGACTCCGAGACCGAGTGCGAGATTGAGTCCGAGACCGAGTTTGAGACCGAGTCCGAGATCCGATATTGGGTCTGAGACTGAGTCCGAGATCGAGTCCGAGACTGAGTCCGAGACCAAGTCCAAAGTCAAGTCCAAAGTCGAGTCCGAAATCGAGTCCGAGACCGAGTCTGATTACTAATACAGGTCATGGGGTGAAAGCCCAAAGCGTGTGTCTCCCAGGGGGGGGGGGCTGCAGGGGGTTCCAAAAGTATAGTAGGGATAATGAGGTTTAGGAACCAATCTTGAAGAAACTCTCCAGTGGTGCTTCCAAACTGACTTGAGGTTGAGACTGGGGCTAAGGGGCCTTGGGTGGGAGTGAGTATGGACTCGGGTGGTGCTGGAGGGGCCACCCAAGGAAGTGCTCAAGAGCAGCTCCCACTCTCGGAAGGGAAACTACGGTGCTCCCGGCTCATGTAAAGTGGTGCCCCATTTGAGTACCTTGCAGCTCATTGGTCTTCACCCTACCTAAGGGCTTGGGCCTTCCCTTTGGGATGGAAGTGGGGGGGTAGAGGTACCCATACCGGGCCGTTAGGCCACGGTGTTTCGCCCCAGTATCCCGAAGTAAGTGTTGCACTCAAGGCTTGGGATTTAAAGGGTCCCATGATCAAATTTTGTTGTACCAAGGGATGTTAAGAACCTGGAGGCTTGGTGTGCTTGGCTGCTTGTGCTTGCAGGGAGTGTAGCCGAACCTTAAGTCCAGTCTAACCCAGGGAGGGGGATTGGGAGAGATTTGGGAATCCGTGAATGGGTGGCTAACACTCCATTGCTCGTGCAGTGAGTAGCTGAAACCAAGTAAGACCAAGTAGGAGCTGGTACAATAGGTGAGGAACATTTGCAAGGGAACTTAGCTAAAGCCAAGGCAGTGTTGGTCGGATAGACGAGGTAAGCTGGCAAATTGAAAAGGAAAAATTTGTGACTTATAGAAATGTGTGTTTAGATCCAAGGATACAATGTATCTTGGGTACCATATTTCTCATAAAGGTTTGCAAGTTAATCCTGACAAACTTGAGCTCTTCCTTCTTTACTCTTTTCTCATGTTTTTGAAGAGTTTGTCATTCCAGCATCTATAGATTTTTTGGATGAGGATTCCATACTGTTGGTGATTGTTGTACTTAATGTTCAATGTCAACAAAGTGTGAAGCAAGATTTACCTTTTCTTGACGAGGTTCGTGAAGCTCAAAAGATTGAGCCATGGATTCGAAGGATTCGTGATGGGTTTGAGAATCCTACATCATTTGCAAATGACTTGCCATTTCAACATTTACATTCTCAATATCACCTTGAGAGCAGTCTTCTTTATTTTATGAAAACGGATCCTAATGATCATTTATGGCTGGTGGTGCCTTTGATCTTTATTCCATACTTTCTCCACTCCTACCATGATTCTCCTATTCTAGGCAGGTATATGGGACATTGTCATATGACTAAGAAGCTGCGTAGGTCTTTCTATTGGATAGGATGTGATGTTATCTAGTATGTGCGTAGCTATGTTTGGTGCCAAGCTTGTAATACTCCCTCTCGTATTGTGGAAGGACAGTTAAAGTCAATTGTAATTCCCATTCATTTGAGTTGATAGCATTTGATCTAATAGGGCCTTTTTCACGATCGACTATTGATAATAAGTATGTCATTATTGCTTTTGACTACTTAACTCATTAGGTGGAAGTCGGTGCTCTTGCTAGTGCATTTGCAATTGCTATTGGATACTTCCTCCTTAATCAAGTGGTGTTTCAGCATTTCTTTCTAGAACGAATTCTTTTGGATAATGATCCTACATTTACGGCTGAGGCATTTCACATTTTGATGTTTTGGTTAGGGATATGCCACACTTTCACAAGTGCTTATCATACACAATTAAATGGTTTGGTGGAATAGCTCGAACCTTCAAAGGGATGGTTGCAAAGTATATGAACTTTCAATATTTAGATTAAAATGATTATTTACTGTTTCTTTAGTATGCATATGTCATAGGGGTGTAGAGTTTTATTGGTGCTTCACCATATAAACTTTTATATGGTCATGATCTAATACTACCAATGGAGTTGAGTTTACCTTTGCGATTGCCACGAGCTATTAATGCTAAATATTAGGATTAGTATTTGACGAGCATTCTCCCACTTGTCTGAGCAAAGTCTACCAAACACTTGGGCTATGTACAAGTGGGACAACAACAGCGCTACAACTCCCATCATCATCCACTTGCCAAATACAAAGTGGATGATTTAGTGTTACTCCGTTTTCCTAATCTTACAGTATATGGTTTGTCTAAGGGGCTGTTTGCTCAGTGGAAGGGAATGTATCAAGTGTTATGGCAAGTTAGACTGCAAGCTTATGAGGTTCAACATAATGTCCAATAGGCTGATCCTCCAAAAATTATACATATACAACAGCTGAAACACTTCATACAAAGAGATCAAGAAAACTAGTGCCACCTATAAATCCATCAATGCTTTCTCCTGATGCTCCTCTAGATCTTGGTTTGTCCATTGTCTTTTATTATTCTGAGAGGAGGGGATGATGTGAGGTTCAAGTGTACAATACCGTATATTAATATTAGTGTAGTGGGATTTTGATAGTCATCAGATTGGTTTCAATCCAAACCACTCGTTTTTACATATAAGCTAGGGTTTTTGGGCTAATTTATATGCATATTTATATATTATCTTCCCATATTCCATAAACTCACATTATATTATTTCAAGTTCATTGCTCATGTACATGGTTTTAAAGAAATTATCTCTCTCTCTTTTGTTTCTCCGATTTTGAAAGAAAAACTTGATTTTGAACTCTCTTTTTTGTGTTGCTCAAATGAAACAATGATGGTCTGGAAAAACAATCATAGATATGTTTGCCGACGTATTTAGGCAAAAGCTGTATGAGTACTATGTGAGTTTTTCCTTGGAAAGAAAAGATCAAACTAGCCATTTTTCTTGTAGGTTGATGCTGTTTGATCAGGCTGGATTTTGGTAGAGGATAGAAAATGTGATAGCGAATATAGAGATCAAATGATACAAAAACTAATCCACTTCATTCACAAGTGCTTCACATCACTTCTAAAGTCCTTTCATTGATCTCTAGTCTTTTTGATAGCCAAACATGAGCCACTGGTTCTAGCTGAGGGTATTGTAAATCTCCACAAGAGACACGAAGTTCTCACAATATCCAAGGCAGCATCTATACTAGTGAGTGCCAAAAACTTCTATTGCTTGCAAGGAAGAAAACTTGGAGCAATTGTACTTTAGGTCCATACTTAACCAGTATTGCAAGAACACTGTGCTTGGCATTTATTCTATAAGTTAGCTCTTTTAATGCATTTTTTCTTTTAACTCTTTTATCTTCTATCAGCAGTTCAAGCTTTCCTTGCTATTTAAATTTTGCTGTCTCTGTGTGATGCTTGAAGATCAAGAATGGTAGAGTTTTCAAAGTATATATTGTTAAAGTTATTGGCATGTTTCCAGAAGAAGAGGTTAAAAACCACTCTTGATCACTCTCTTGTCTCTCTTTACTCCCATGATAGTAGGAGGTTGGTAATACTAGTTATTTTTGTTTGTCTTTGCCTAAGTTTGTTAAGAAACTGGTTAGCACGTGTGCATTTAAACCGGAAAGGCATTAAGGAAGGAAATCCTAAATTGTCATTAAATCAAATATACTTGACATAGTGATTAGAAACTCATTTTGTTAATTTACACATAAGATTTTTCTTAAGTGAATGCTACATTTCATTATGATGCATGGGAAGGGAGCAGCATTATAAAGGTAAACATCATGTTTGTAGGGAGTTTTTTATTGCAGCTCTCAAGTTTTCCAAGTTTACAAAGAACAGGATAGCAAAGGAAAAGAAGCTTGTACAAGGTTTATGCATCTGGAGTGTCCAGCATCATTGAATACAAACCTCTAACAGGAAGAACTCACCAGGCAAGCAAAGTAAGGCTTACTATCAGTGAACTCGAGGTTGACCAATATAAAACAATTGTCACTGACAAAAACTGTGCTTGGAAACCAAGATCAAGATTGCATTTGTAAAGTATGAGTAGCTTTATTTTATGAAAGCATGGAGCTGGCTCTTAGGGTATGTCAATCCATATTTCTTTTTATCATTGCCACAAGAAAATGTTAGAATTGAAAGAGACTAGCTCATGATCCAGTCACTTATTTGGTTTAATTAAATATAAATGAAAAATGAAAACCTAGCTGTTAATTAAAACTAAAACTAAAATATACAACATATGGTAAAATCAAACCATATTAAAATACTACATCAGTGCACCTCTTGGTCCATATACCAAGAGGTGCATATAATACCATTGACTGAGCTAATTTATTTGTTAAAATAAATTCCTTCATCTATTTAAGATCTTATTTAAGCATAGATAGGCAAGTGTTGAAGTGGACTTCAAACACAATAAATTTAAATTCTAATGATATTGTTGTGATTGAGCTAAATGCACATTGGGAACTTATCCTGATCACCAACTCCTAGCATGTAGAAGATCTCTCTTGATTGAGGTGTTACTAGACAGATTGGATAACTTGATGTACGTTGCCTGAGTCATTAACTTCCTTGGGCAACCTAAATCTAATGATAAGCAACTTTACTGTGTTAGTTGCATTTTCCTGCTTCAAGGGTAATGCCTCAACCTCAACCCACTTTGTGACATAATCAGTAGCAATTATGGTATACTTGTTCTCTTTGCTACTAGGAACAAATCTAACTTTTGCCACTTTTCTGGCACTTTTATATAGTTTTATCCATCTCGAAGGAGTCGATACGTTGACGGATCCAAGTTTATAATTGCCATCGCTCATCCCAGTCAGGAGGTAAGGACCGTAGTATATTGCGTAGAGCGATGAGTACTTTGAGCGCTCATCTAGATCATGATAGGACTTCGCTTTGGAGCTTCCAGGGGCGAGAGGAAGCATGTAGATCATAACTCCAGGCTCTTTTCCTCGTTGAATTGTGAGAACTCCATTGATTAACGCTCTCTCGTAGAAATCAGCGTAATGCATTTGCTTTGTCCAGCGGAAGAGATTTCGTGCCACCTAAAGCAGCAAACAGCATGTAAGGATAAAAGTAAAAAAGAGAAAAGACTTCCTATAGAAACCTTGAGCATGTTGTCAGTTGTACAAGATTCCTCGTTTTCGGTTCCCAGAGTATCTCCAAGTCTATTTGGATCGGACCTGAATTATAACCAGGCCCAGATCTCAGATTGAGCTTACTTGATAAATCCTTACCAGAATTCGCCGGAAGACGTCCCCCCCGTAGCATATGTATGGGACAGAAAAAAAGAAGGCAAGAAACGATTCTTTCCTCGATGATCTTAAGTTTCCACCTGCAGGGCATTATCTCAGTGCGAGTGCAATGACTTGGGCCTCCACTCACAACCTCACCATCTACGAAAACATGAACGCTGTCGTAGCGGCTTTGGCCGAGTGCCAGGCAAAGATTGGAACTGGATACTTGTCTGCTTTTCCAACCAGCTTGTTTGATCGTTTCGAAGCTCTGGAGTCTGTTTGGGCACCATACTACACAATTCACAAGGTATAGAGCTTTCTTGTGTTTTTTTTTTCTTGAACTTCCAACGTAGTCCTGTTTTTTTCTTTCCCTTGAAAGATTATGGCAGGACTTTTGGATCAGTATACGTATGCCGCGAACAGTTTTGCATTCGAGATGCTGTTAGGCATGACTGATTACTTTGGGAGCCGCGTTGAGAGGGTCATTGAGAAGTATAGCATCGAGAGACACTGGCAATCACTAAACGAGGAGACTGGCGGGATGAACGATGTCTTGTATCGTGTCTATCAAATTACGGTAAGCTCTTCACAGCTTGGCTTGGTTGATCCTGACGAAAAAACCATTCTCAGGGAGATGCGAAACACTTAAAGTTGACACTTGTTTGATAAACCATGTTTCCTAGGATTGTTGGCTGTTCGGGTAATTCTTCTGTTTTCTTCTGTTTTCTTTCTTACATTTTAAGTAGTCGAGATTGGTTTGCTGCGCAATTGCCTGCCACGAATCCGGCAAAAGCCTCACGTCGTGCAGTGAAACAGCCCCAAGCAAGGAATTGTTTCGCTGCTGCTGGAGGACTCTCCTCCTGGAGAATTCTAGCGAACCTGTGGCGGTGGTGGTGTTCCAGCTGCTGGCGGTGGACGTGAGCTCCAGGCCGGAATCGAATGCGGCGAGGAGCTGAGCCCGCAAGGTGTGTGAAACCCCAGTGTTGGTGCACATCTTTCCATGGCCAAGCGGGCAGAGGAGTGGCAGCAAAGTGAGTACCAGGAGCGAGAAAGGGATCATCGTTCGCCTTCTAGACTTCCTGGAAAAGAAACAAGAAGATCATGGAAAGATCAAGCTTAAGAACAAGCAAGGATGTAAATAAAAGATTCTAAAAAGAGAAAAATAAGGAGAGAAACCCCTTGTCTGGTTTCGATGATGCTGCATTATCCTCTAGCGCAATGATACTCCATTCCTTGGAATGCAAGGAAAGCTACCATCACAAACCATCTCCACTCTTGATGCAATCTTAAACTTTGCTGCTTTAGAAAGCTTCTCAAGAAATTGCATGATCATTCGAGCCCAAGACCTCCTTTTTGCATGGATGATTGCCTCAGGCTTATCGATTCTTGCAAGACACTTTCTTTTGCTCGGCAGATTCGAGCTCGTCTTGACTGTGCCGGCACTGTGTTTATCTCCAACAAGCTCATTGAGATGTTTGGCAGGTGTGGTGGAGTGCAAGATGCCGAGAGCGTCTTCTATGCGATGGACAAGAGGGACCCCTTCTCGTGGGATGCAATGCTCCTGGCGTATACGAAAAACTCTTGCCTCACCCAAGCAAGGGTTTTCTTTTTTGATCTAATGCCGGAACAGAGCCTCATTGCCTGGACTGCAATACTCGTGGCACATACCCAAAAAGGGCATCTTGTTGAAGCAAAATGGCTGTTTGAAAGTATGCCTTTTAAAGACATAGTAGCATGGAATGCCATGATAAGTGGGCTTGCTCAACACGGACACTTAAGCAGCGCTGAGATACTCTTTGGCCAAATGCCGCAAGTTAATCTGGTCACATGGAATGCCATGCTTACGGCATATGCCGCAAACGGGCATCTTGAAAACGCATACCACCTTTTTAATCAAATGCCGGAAAAAAATTTGGTGACTTGGAATGCTTTGCTTTCGGCTTTGGCACAAGCTCGACACATTACTGGCCTGCAAATTGTGTTCAATCAAATGCCACTGTGGAATCTAGTGTCTTGGACTTCGGTGCTGACCGCATATTCAATTGACCGGCATTTTGAAAAGGCTGAGCTGACTTTTAAGGCCATGCCCGTATGGGATTTGGTTGCCTTCAATGCCCGGCTGACAGCCTCTTCTCAAAACGACTCTTATGGGAAAACAAAGAGAATGTTTGAGAAGATGCCAGAGCGTAACTTTGTCTCTTGGAATGCAATGCTTTCAACGGCTATTGCAAGCCGCAATCTTGATTCCGTAAATTCATTGTATAATAACATGCCTCAGCATAGCTTTTATACTTGGAATATTGTTTTGGCTGCATACACACACTATGGCCTTATGGAAAAAGCAAAGGATATGTTTGAGACGATGCCGGAGGAGGATCTTATTTCTTGCAACACTATGCTTTCTGGATATGCCCAAAACCGGAATCTAGAGCTTGCCAAATTCATGTTTGATAGAATGCCACAAAGGGACCTATTTTCCTGGACTGCTCTTCTCTCTGGTTTCTCACAAAATGGCTTTATTCAGGAGGCTACTAGTGTGTTCTACCAAATGCCAAAGAAGGACTTTGTTGCATGGAGCGCCTTTCTTTCAGCACATGCCCAAAACGGGCACCTTTTATACTGTAAGTTGCTATTTGAGAGAGCCCCAGAGCAAGATTTAGTGTGGAGTGCAATGCTGTCTGCATATGCCCATAATGGTCACTCTAAAGAGGCCATTGATCTTTTTGATGCCATGAAACTCATGTCTATACCCAATGACATATGTTTTTTATCTGCTCTTCTCGCTTGTAGCCATGTTGGAAAAACCCACACAGGTCACCACTGGTTTTTGTCGATGCAAGCTGACTTTAACGTCAAACCCAACCAGCGGCACTTTTGTTGTATGGTTGATCTTTTGGGACGTGCTAGCTATTTGGTTGATGCAGAGGATTTAATTACTAATATGCCCTTCGAGCCGGATATTTTAGAGTGGACGTGTTTTCTTGGAGCTTGCAAGAGTCACAGCCATGTTACATTTGGAACTAATGCAGCAAAGAATGTGTTCGACCTTTGTCCTAGGGGTGAAGCTCCTCAAGCTTATCCTTTGCTTGCAAATTTAATTGGTCAAAATCTGGATTTTTAGTAACTCTTTTGTTTTAAAGAGATGTTATATGATAATTTATTTTAGACATGTCAATGAGAACATAACTTGTCACTACCTAATGCCCACCAAACATTGTTAGGACGTTTTTCAGAGTATATAACTACATTACAATCATTTTGAATAGTAAAAAATAAAGTGCAACCAAGGAATTTACAAAATTGATTAATTTCCCATACTGTTTTCTCTATTAGATTTAAAATAAGATTACCATTGTTTTGAAATTTCAACATACAATTATAACCATATTGTGTTGTACTTGATTCCCAAATTTTATTTCTTTCAAAGTACAAAACAAGGTTGCAATGTGATTCAAGAATAAAAACAACTTTACCATTTGGAGAAATTAAAAATTGATCTGTATAAAGTGTTGAAGGATTACTTATAGAATTGACTTCTAAATAACAATTAGAATTATAATAAAATTTTCTTTTTAATAGAGATATACTTTCGTTTTTAGATATATGTAAATCTGTAATTTGAACCGTAATTGCAAGACTTCCATCATATAATATGACATAGCCAACTTTGTTTTTCCTTTTTATAAAACAGTTACTGAAAATAAATTTTAGAGCTTGCTCAAAATCATGTTGTTTTTCTTCAAAGCTTACAATTTTTAAGCTTAATGTAAGTGTAAAATTTATGTTATTATAGGAAAATTTATATATTTTATTTTCTATATTATTTCTTAAAAGTATATAGCTATAGGTAATGTTTAAGAAGTTAGAGTAGTCTTGAGGTGAAGGCATATTATGATGAGTAGAATTAATAACACATTGTTGAATAGATCTATTAGATACATATGCTTGGCATTCATAAAAACTTAGAAAAATAACAAATAATATCAATATTGCCATTTTTATCTCTATAATATAAATATAATTGTATTATATATAAAAGTATATCCATTTTAAAAGTAATATTACACTTTTGGTTTAATGCACCAAACAAAATTTTATTGTCTCCAATATAATATGTACAATTGCACATATCCTAAGAATATACTCATCTGACTGATGTAGAGAAAAATGTTCACTCCCACTCTTCTGGGAAATTGTATGGATACAAACATTGATTATATAATTATATAAGAGAGAGAGAGAGAGAGATTGTATTAGGTTAATTGGGTTATATAGTCTTGTTTCAATAGTATATAAATGAATGAATGGACATTAGATTTTGGAGCATTAATACATATATTTTGTTGCATGGACAAGTATAAATATGGATAGAAATGAATGCCTTCGTGTAATTGGCAACACTGCAAATTTATCTAGAGGAAGGAGAATTCATGCTCAAATCCAACAACTTATCTACCCCACAGATACATATATACTAAATAAGCTGGTTGAAATGTATGGAAAATGTGGGAGCCTAAAGCATGCTAGACAAGTATTTGATAACATTTGTGTGAAAGACTCATTCTCATGGGATTTCATGCTCATTGCCTACACAAGAAATGGGGATATTGCAAACGCCAAAAAATTCATTGACCAGGAAATGCCTTATAGGACGAAAGTTTCTTCTACGGCAATGCTAGACAGATATGCCCAAATGGGTGAAATACACCACGCGAAGTTGATCTTTGATACTATGCCAGAACCTGACATGATCTCATATTCTACAATGTTAGTAGGTTACGTACAGGCTGGATATTTTAAGCAGTCTAGGGAAATGTTTCAAGAGATGCCATTGTGGAACCTTATAGCTTGCACGGCAATGGTGACAGCATATACCCAATGTGGGCATCTAGCAGGATCAGTACAAGTATTTGAGAACATGCCAGAGTGGGACTTAGTTGCTTGGAACGCAATGCTGGGAGCATACTCAAGCCACTCACTCATCGTAGATGCAAAGAAGTTCTTTTCATTAATGGGCGAGCATGACTTAGTATCCTGGAACACGATGCTAGCCGCATATTCCAGAACCGGGAATCTCGAAGATGCTAAGCTCACGTTTGATAAGATGCCGGAGCACAACCTCGTCACCTGGAACACTATGCTAACTGGATATGCCCACCACGGGCATATCGAGCAAGCGAGAAACCTGTTCAGGGAAATGCCTGCGCGGGATTTAATGTCCTGGAATGCGTTTCTAGCTTCGTGCTGCAAGGCGGAGCGCTTAAAAGAGGTGGAGCTTCTATTTCGTGAGATGCCAGAGCGCGATCTCGTGTCGTACAACATACTTCTCACATTGTATTGTCGCAGTAAGAACTATGGTGCTGCAAAAGAACTGTTTTCCCAGATCGCTGTGGTCAACGTAATATCATGCAATGTTTTCCTTGCTTACCTTGCTCAGGATCCAGACGTTGAACCGATCAGAGATTTTTTTGCCAAGATGCCACAGAAAGATCTTGTGTCGTGGACTGCACTGCTGGCTGCCTATGCCCAATCCGGGCATGTAGATTTCGCACGATATATCTTTGATACGATGCCAGAGAGGGATACCACGTCGTGGAACGCGATGGTGGCGTCGTACACGCGTGGCGGTCATCTGGAAGCCGCAAGGGCACTGTTTCTCGAAACTCCGCTCAAAGATCTGATCACCTGGAACACAATCCTGTCAGCCTATGCCCAAGCTGGTCATGTCACAGAAGCGATGCGTACCTTCAATGAAATGCCAGAGCGAGACGTAGTCTCTTGGAACACCATCATGTCTGCCTATTTCCAAAGCGGTCGTGTCCTTCTTGCAAGACGAACGTTTGACGCCATGCCCAGCAAGGATTCGATTTCCTGGAGCACCATGCTGGCTGGGTACTCCCACGCTGGGCATGCCAAAGACGCGCAGGACCTCTTCATGGGCATGAGCGCTCTGGACGCGGCCAGTGACGTCTGCTTTGTGCTGCTTCTCATCTCGTGTTGTCATGACGGGGAGCTGGAGACTGGCAAGTCGTGTTTCATCTCCATGGTGATGGACTTTGGAATTCGACCAACGAAGCAGCACTACTGTTGCATGGTCCGGCTGTTTGGACGTGCCGGCTACGTGAAGGAGGCAGAGGAGCTTGTCGCGGCCATGCCTTACGTGCCAGACGTGGTGGAGTGGGCGTCACTGCTCAGCACCTGCAATTCAAACGATCAGCACGTTGGAAGCACCGCGGCAATGCGTGTCATGGAGATTGACTCCAGTGTTGCAATTACTTACGTATTGCTTGCCAACGCTTGTGCTGCTCCTCTGTCGCAGAGAGTACAGCCGAAGCAAGAAAATGATTCCTCCCGGTTGACTGTGACGTGAAAGATCCTCCGGTGAGTACTTTCATTTTAACAACGGCTGCTTAGCTCTTACCTGGGCCAGGTTCCGCACGAACTCGACTTTACTTGGCTGCTGATACAATATACTTGTTTACTGTAGAAAAAAGGGGGACGTCCGGCGAGTCCTTTTCCTAATGCTTTGTTTCGAAGAGATTGGTTCAGGCTCTGGCTGGCTGGCTGGCTGCATGAATGCGCGTATCAGAAAGTCCAATCAGAAAATAACAACAGTTCCCATGCCTTTGTTCAGACGCAAGATAAAGATTAGAAATAAAAGAAGAAGAGAACAACTCATACTCACAGTCGAATGAATTCCCGTCTCGCCTGGGCTTCTTCGCTGTCTTTGGCTGCCCACCTAACAACAGTCACAGTCGGATCAGTAAAGCGTTTAGAGAAAGAAGCGGCCGTGAATGCGAAGGACTCGTGAAACACCGTAGATGTAAATGCAAAGAAAACTTGGCAGAAGCAAGTAAAGCCAGTCAGTGCCACGCCAAAGTCTGCCTGCCTTGTATGGTAGATAGATAGAACGACAGATGAGTAGATAAGACGCCAGGGAGCATCGCCAGAGCCTTTCAGTGCGCAGCTGCACAAGGAGCAGGAGAGCCCCTCTTCAACTCATCATCACCATCATGTCCACAGGAATAAAGAAAGACTGCCGCAAGGATATGCTGGAAGCAAAAGAGAAAAGAAAACACATTAAAACAAAACCAGAGAAGGAAAGCCAAAGCAGCAAAGAATACCTCTCTCTGCTGCAGCGAGCACGTTGGCTGATTGATTGAAGCAAGAAGAGAGAATGCCGTTCCAAACACAAAGCCATGATGCCTCCAGTGGCATCGCTGCTCAGTACAGGCATGGGCTTGGCGTATAGTGGCAGCCAGCCAGGATTCAGGAAGACGAGGCTCCTTGTGAAATATAAAAATTGCGAAAAGCAACAAGAACACACGAGTGAGTGGTGATTTAGCAAGAAAAAGATGCAGCACCAGAGAGCACGGACTTGTTGAGTGACGACTGCGAACATTTAATCGCCTCCAAAGTGAAAGAGATTGTGAGTTGAGAGGTACCTCTCCAACTCGGCCCGGATTGAAAACTAACATGTCTTGTATTTCATTAAAACCAATGACTGCTGCAAGTCACAGAGGAGCGAGTCTTTATCCTGCAACGAAGGAATGTAAGTGAGTAAATGGAGCTTGCCTTTCCGAAATTATTAAGTATAGAGCCCAGACCTGAGAACACTTGGAAGATACTCAAGTTATCCACAAAACAATTCCCCAAAAGTTCTTCCTGGATCATCAGCAACTCATCAAATAATCAGTAACGTCTGCAAAAGCAACTGCCTCGAACCTGTGCTTCCAATACCAAGCAAGCATCCAGGCTTGCTTACTCAAATGCCTTCTACCGGGAAAGCGAAGAGACAGGTAAAGAAACGAAAAAACCAGCTGCTTCCGTATACAAAAGAGTTCGAGCACTTACTACAGATAAAGCAAAGCTTTCAGGTCGCAGCAGCCAGCCCACCATGCTCTCCGTCTCTAACACCCTTTCTTTTTACACTTGGGCTGCCTGCGCTTGTAATGTAGCTCTCTAAGTCACCAGGCAAACTTCTCGAGCCAAGAAGTTATTTCATTTGCCTGCAAAAAAATTGTTTCTCGCCTGCTACTGGTGCTTCCTCCTTATTCCCTCCACTAAGTCATGCACCTCGGGCTATAAAATATAGTGCTGCACCGCATCTTCGAGCTTTTGTTGGCTAGGACCCAGCATCTCGGTTACTTTAAGCCCGTTCTTGTACAGCTTGAAAGTTGGGACGGTACCTACACCCTCAGTCTTGGCCAGAAATGGGTGGTCCTCGATATCAACCTGCAGCGAATTAGATGCTAAGAAAAGCAAACCAAAAAAAAAAGAGGAGCGACTACCTTGACAAAGTTGACAGAAGGATATCTTTTTGACAATAAATTGATAAACGGCGTGATCTGCTTGCACCGCTCGCTCCATCTGGTTATGAAATGAACGACAGCTAGACCTGAAAGCACAGCACAAGCTTAGAGTGGGTTTCTCACCGCCATGCAGCACTTGGCTGTGTAATACCTGGAGATGTGATGGCTTCCTTGAATTGGTCGGGGCTATAGACCTCCTCGACTCCGCCTCCTCCAAAACTGACTTTGTAAACTTCTTCTCCTCTTGCTTTCTTCTGAGCGATCTGCACTTCGAACAGTGCCCTGGCAACTTCCACGTCCCCAGGAAGCTTACTTTTCAGAACCATGTAGTCTTCGAGTGCACTGTCCCATCGCTCAAGCTGCATCATATTAAACGACAGGCCTATCAATCAGCAAGTAATAGAGATTGAAGTACCTGGGTGTAACACTGTGCACGTCGGAGAAGAGCCTTTGTGTAACTGGGCTGTACGTTGAGGGCAGCGTTACAGTCCTCAATAGCCTTCTCCCAAAGCCGGAGCTTCGACCTGCATGCTGCTCTGTTGCAGTATAGGATGGCATTTTCTGGATCGAGCTCCAATCCCTCGCCGTAAGCGGTTGAAGCTTCGAGGAATTTGCCAGCCTTGAAAAGGTCATTGCCGGTTGCTCTTGCCTTCACTAACCTACGGACTTTCTTGTCGAATCCAGAAACTTCCGCATTGAACGGTTCGTTCGCGCTAGCTTTCTCTGCTGCTTGAAGCGCTTCTTCAAACCTGTAACTTGAATCAGATATTGAAAATAAGCATTTGAAACATTACCGTCCTTGAGCCAGGTCTATCTTCGCTTGAGCGATGAAGTACACGCGTTCGTCCACTACATGCTTTTGTTTCAAATTCCGCTGGGCGCACAAAATGGCCCTATCAGCTTCGTTCACCTTACAAAGGTTTAGTAGAGCTTCTGCCTTGAGAGCGTATGCCTGCATTTGAAGAAAAACCTTGAGTATATACCTACACCGGGAACTACGTACCTGGACCGAGGAATCCGCACCCGCAACGACAGCCGCATCACTCTCTCTTATAACCATTTGCCAATCTCTCAGCCTTCTCGCGTCGTGACACTTGGCTAGATGAAGAGCAACACTTTCCAATCGCTGCAAGTCCCCGCCTTCATTTCCTTGCAAATGTCTTTTCGCCTCGTCTGTCCATCCTAGTCTGGAACAAGACACCAACCATAAGATGATGCAGCAAGAAGTTGGAAAACTGGACTGTACCTGAGAAACAGTGTTCCTAGCCGCAAGTGTGCACGAGAATAGCTTGGATCAAGGACGATGGCTTGTTGGCATTCCTGTACAGCCTCAACCAAGCGTCCCAGTGCTGCCAAAACGGCTGCTCTGTTGCTGTGGTAAGGCGCTTGACCAGGTGACAAAGATATCGCTCGATCGTACAGAGACAAGGCCTCCAGGAAGTGGCCTTTCTTATACTGGTCGTTTCCGATGTTCTTAACTTCTTCTGCGTCCTTGCTGGTGAGAGCCTTCTTCAGCAACATACTTTCGCCCATGAGGAACACATTTCCAGTTCCATAAGACTCAGCCGTGACCTTTTTACCGTTTGGTTTTTGAGGATCATTGCTACTAGCGGGTGCACCACCTTTACTTACGCTGCCGTAAGACGGTGCCGTCGACTCCTGCGCCACGGAGGTCTTCTCACCGCCAGGGACACCGCCTCTGGCAAAGCTACCGCCAGAAACAAACCCGCAATTCATCCCTTCACTTTGAACTTTTGCTGCTGCTCCGGTTGGCTTGATCGATGGAGGCGTAGCTTTCTCAGCAGCAGGAACCTGAGGCTTAGAGGCTGAAAGGTTTGAGCGGAAAAGGTTGCCTCCCCTCGCGCCACTGTTGAACACTCCCCAGTTTCCATCACTCACGTTTCTGGAATGTCGAATGGATGGAACCTCCTTGTTCAACGTTCGAGGAGGACTCCCGGTATAACTCCTTGCCTTGCCGCCACCTTCCGTCAACTCTCCTCGTTTTGGAGTTACTCTCACAACTCCATCCTGCTTCCTGTCAGGAAACGAAGAGTTCGTCGCGAAGCCGGCCTTGCTGTCTTGAACGTCAGACACTTTGGTTGGTTCCTTCGATCTCGCTCTCGTTGGACTGGTGAAATATAATCTGCTGTGTCCCTCCTCCGGGAAGATCATACTAAAGCTTCCTTCGCTGAGATTACGAGTCCTTGGAGCCGGTCGAAAGTTAGCTGGGCTGCTAGGCCAGCTTTGGTGAGACGATGCTGCGGCTTTAGAAATCCTCGTCCTCGTACCACCAAGAGTTCCTCCACTGCCATTGGCCACCACACCGCCAATTAGCTTCGAAGGTTGGCTTGTCGATGGAGCCTCTCCCACTTCCGAAGTGATTTCTCCCGAGCTGTGTCTACTGGATGGCTTGGGAGCTGCGGCCGCACCGTCTACATCGGATCTGTAACTCCCGATCTCGGTCTTGGAATCGGCCTTCTTGGTGGGCGCTGTAAGCTCCCCAGACAGTTTCCTCATCACAGGTGGCTTTGGAATCTCGTCGCTCGGCAATCCCAGCTTGACAGTGGCATCTGCGATGCGATCGGCCTCTGGAGGATTCGCCGCCTCCAGAGTGGTGCTCGTGGAAACGGTCTCAAGCGATGCTCGGCTGGTTTGATTGTGCTTCTGCTGCTTGAAAAACATTGGCACGATCATCTCCGCGCTGTTAGCCGCCGATGCCGCCGCGTACTTGGAGTAGCTTCTAAATGGCTTGAGATGGTCGCCACCATAGCCAGAGCAATACAGCCTCCCGCCATGCATGTCGAAAGTGCCGATGGGCTTGCTTTCCGCATAGCACTGCGCCATATCCACGACTCAGTGGATGGTTGATAGAAATTTACCTCGAAATTTCAGACGATCTTCTGCGTTGCTTCCCAAACCAATGCTGGAAAGAAAATCGCAATGCTGCGAATCAGGGGATTGCGATCAAGCCCGGCTTCACTGGAAATGTGTCAGATCTACGCACATCTGGTACCATAAACGAGCGAGAGAATGCAGGGGATGTGCCGCCGCCTGCATTCACGAAGGACGCCTCCTCGTCCTCCAGCGCTGCTAGGGTAGTGAAGCAATGCCTCACAGTCATCCCCCGCTGGAGCTGGAGTGGCCGTCAAGCGAGCTTGAGCGCCCGAAATATCGATTAGCCGGGTCGATCTAGCACAGCGAGCGCGACCTAGGCGATTCCTAGCGCCAATGCAGATCCACACGCCGCGGATCAAAGAATTTCGAGCAGCGCGGCACCGGCGCCTCCGTAAATCGATCGATCGATCGAAGCCTCCAATGCTGCTATATCTACCGCTACTAGAATGCGCCAGTGCGCCAATGCAAGAACTCTAAGCTACCTACACACGCACAAATAGGCCATCGCTAAAAGCCGCCCCAAAGAGCCCTCGGCAACGCCAGCCGTCGGATCCGCCGCGAGGCCCCGGATCCGTAATGCCGCGCCGTGGTGGCGAGACATGGGCCGTCGGATCCGCGACTCGCACCACGTGGCCGTTGCACTAACCGCTAGATATGCGCAGCCGTGTGAAAGCGCCACCACGTGCTCCGCCCTCCGATTCCACCATCCGACGGCCACCAAGAGGGCAGCTGGCCATGTTTGCCAGCGCTGCGTGAGCTGCCTCTACGGGCAGTAGGCTTTGCTTGATCAATCAATGGTACGGGATTATGGGCGATGGGAATATCCCCTCCCTCCAAAACAATTGCGTGTGCGAAAGATCCAGCTATGTGTTAGGTATCCACGAGCCACGTCATTCGCATGCAATCTCCCGTCGATTCCACAGAATATGCCCCGTGAAAGGGCAAAAGAAAAATTTCCCGCTACCACGAGATCAATGTGGTGGAGGTCAGGGCTTTTGTTTTCATGGACTTCTTGCGAGGCGTTTTCGCTTTTCCATCGTCTTGTTCATATTTTCCATGTTTTCAAAGACTGGGTTTTAGGTCTTGGAAAGGCTGGCAAGACATGGCGTATAACCGGCGCGCCCGCCCGCCGCCGCGAAAGCAGGGAAATTAAAAAAAGGAGGGAGGTCGAAGAAATCTATCAATCAATCAATCACTAGTAAAGCCCTTGGCAGTGCGAGAAGTGGACATCACATGCCAAATGCAAGTCTGGACTTACAACAACAACAACACATAGACACACCCACACAATGTCATAGTTGTAGAAACAATATAGTATTTCTACACCCGCAACTACATACCCTGTATATGGAGTGTGATGAGGAAACGCCAGGCAATCTTTTCGTCCCAGGGCCAGCCGTGAATTATCAAACAGCCAGCCGAGCTTCTTCTAGAAAGCCGAAAGATTTGGATGCAAATCTTGGCCGCCAAGCTAAACCTTGTTGATTTTGCAATGTATCGAAGCCTCCTCAGGGGATTTGTTTACGAAAGCCGAAAGAGTGGGCGGAGATTGTGATTGATCGCGAGCTCTTGTTAACGTTGATCGTGGATCACTTCCAAGGACGACAAAATCTACGAATGATAAGACTTGGTATAAGCTTCTCGTCCAATGATTGGAGGGGTGTGTATGGAATATGCTGTCCAAGATCCTTGGCCACCATTAAAGTATAACGCATTCAATCTCTTGTGCTGGTTGCTCCAACCAAATTGCTTTGGCTTGGCGTGCTCGCGATTAAATCGCGCCCATGAGCGACAATGTTTCCATATCGCGCCATTCAATTCCCACAAAGGCTGTGGAAGAATTGTCCAGACCTAGCATCTCCCCGCAAGAAAGTTGGTGGAACAACGAAAGGGAGCTCGCAAATTTGGTGGTGGCACTCACTCACATTGATTCGACAACGAAAAAAACGTACTATAGACGTGGCGTGGCTTGAATGTGAGAAAAAACGTGCGGACGTGGGCACGACGTGTCATTCGTGCCGCCACGTCACTGTGACACGTGTTAGGGCGGCATCTTCTCTTTCCTTTTGCCTGGCAAGTGTTTGCTGGAAGAAATGCAAGCTTTTGGATGGCTGGCATGTGAGGGTTTGCTGGCCTTGGAAGTGACAGAAAGGGTTTTAAGTTCGTTAACGTGGTCTTGTTGAAGGGATCTCTCTGCCCTGGAATACTTTTAATTCGCCCCATGTTGTAAAGCTCTCCCTCGCGTGATTGATTTGATCGCATCTATCCGACCAGTGAATTTGGACAGTCAACTCGAGCCAAGTGTTGGGATCGAGAGGGAAATGAAACATCAATCAAGTCGGGCTCGAGACGATCGAGCACGTCTTCCTGGATCGATATCCCCCTACTTAATTAGTGATTTGCGATCACATGGAGTGGATGGAGAACGATTGATCGATCAATCAATCAATCGCTGGAGATCTTGACTAATGCAGCCTTTGTGATAGTGATCTTATAGAAGATCATGCAAGGGTCCGGGGGTGTAACAAAATCGCTACAGAGTTTCAAATTAGAGATGCCCGACTCGAAACTAAACTCCAAATCTTTCAACAGTGCCACCTTGTCTCGTGACAATAAACTTCTGGACGACCATTTCCAAGAACTCCGTTTTTTACTTGGCTATGGAGGGCTTGCTTCAAATCGGGACGGCAGCAATTTTTCTATCATGGATTGCCTGGAGTTTGTTCTTCGCGCCAAGAACAAGGATCTACCGAGGTAATTTGCCTCCCTCGCCAGGATTTGCTCTCCCGATAATCGGCCACCTTCACTTACTTGGCAAATTGCCACACGTCTCCTTCATCGAACTGGCCGAGCGCTATGGCCCGTGTCTAATGCTCAAGCTTGGATCATATCCATGCCTGCTTATCTCGTCGCCCGAGTTTGCTCGAGAGGCTCTCAAGGTGAACGACATCGCCTTCTCATCGCGGCCCAGCTTGGCGGCCTCCAGGATCCTGGGAGACAACGCGGCGGGGATTCTATGGGCTCCCTACGGCCAGCAGTGGAGAAACTTGCGCAAGCTTTGCTCGCTGGAGCTCCTGACCTCGAGACGAATCGAGGAATCGCGGCCGGTGCGAGCGGCCGAGGTTGCGGCAGCGATGGCGAGAGCAAAGGAGATTTCCAAGGCGGGGATTTGCGTGAACTTGACGAGCTTGCTCGCGGATCTCACTTTCGATATCATGCGAGTGTGTGTCACGGGATCGTCGGAGAGCTCCCGATCCTCGGCCGGGGTTTACAAGCGAGCGATGAAAGAATCCTTCGTTGCTGGCGGGGAAGTTCACGTCGGGGACTACGTACCCTGGCTCTGGTGGCTGGATCTCGCAAAGGTGGCGCGCATGAAAAGAGTTCACGGCGAGATAGACGATATCATCCAGAAAGAGATCGACGAACACCGCGGCAATAGCAGTGGCAGTGACGATTTCATCACTGCCACCCTTCGAAACGACGAGATTTGCCGCACGGATCGCGATCGCAAGGGACTCATCAGTGTAAGAATCTCTTGATCCCTTTGTTGTTGTTTCGATCGATCGTCCACTTGAACCAGGATGTGATAGGAGGCGGCACTGACACCAGCGCTTTGACGGTGGAGTGGGCGATGGCGGAGCTCATCAACAATCCTCGATCGCTGGAGCGAGCACAAGACGAGCTCCTCCAAACTTTCGGCAAAAATTCGCTCGTGGAGGAAGATCGACTGGAGGAGCTCGAGTTTCTAACCGCGGTGGTGAAGGAAACACTGCGCTTGCATCCACCGGCGCCCATCCTCATCTACGAGACAACGCACGAGTGCCAACTCGAGCGCTACACCATTCCTCCAAAAACTCGCGTCTTCATCAACATCTATGGGATCGCCAGGAGCGAGGCGTCGTGGAGCGATCCCCTGGCTTTCAAACCCGAGAGATTCCTGGGCAGCGGCGCGATCGATGTCCGCGGCCGCGACTTTGAGGTGCTCCCGTTTGGATCCGGCCGGCGTGGATGCCCCGGGATTCAGCTGGGATTCACGATGGTGATGCTCGTCCTCGCGAACATGCTGCACGGATTCCACTGGAGCTTACCGCCAGGGCTATCGCGGCTGGATATGAGCGAGGAGAGCGGCCTCACGATTCCTCGCGCGATCCCTCTCGAGCTCCTGGCAGTGCCGCGCTTGGATGCGCGCTCCTATCCTGTTTGAAATATAACAGAGAAAATATTTCTAGGGCTCTAGAGATGAGCGATGGAGGTGAGGAGATTTGGCGATGGCGCCATCGCTCGGCAGCTATTCTCGATCAAGGCAAGTGTCGCGGCATTGAAATCTTGCACCGGCGCCAGGGATTTGGAGAGAGGGAGGAGGATCCACGCCGATGCGATCCACACAGGGTACGATTCCAATCCTCGTGTGGCGAGTAGCTTGATCAACATGTATGGAAAATGCGGCAGCGCGATGGAGGCTCGACGGGTTTTCGATCGAATCCAGGACAGGGAGAGGGATGTAGTGGTCTGGACAGCCATGATTATTTGCTATGCTGAGAATGGGGAGGGGTTTCTTGCCTTGGATCTCTTCTCCAAGATGATCCGCGATGGGTTCTCGCCGAATTCATGGACTCTGGTAGCTCTTCTCAAGGCCTGCTCGAGCCTGGCAGCGAAAGAACGAGGTGTCCAGGTCGGGGAAAAAATCTTGAAGGCGGATTCTTTGGAGAAAGGAATGGGGATTCACTCTAGAGTGCTGGGTGATGAGCTGAGCAACACTTTCGTAGCAAACTCGCTCGTCAACTTTTATGCCAAGTGTGGGAGCATGGTGGATGCGGCCAGAGTTTTCGACAGCATGAAGGAGCGCGACGTGGTGTCCTGGAACTCCTTGGTTCTCGGGCACGTAGAGAATGGAGAGCTCGAGCAGGCTCTAGAGGCGATCACCCGATGGATTGAAGACGGCCAAGGTTTTGGAAGTTTCAACCATCTCAGTTTCGTGGCTGTTTGCAAGGCTTGCATTGGCTTGGCCGAGAGAGAAGATGGTCAGCTCCAAGATAACGGTAAGCTTGTCAAGGTGAAGGCTTTAGAGAAAGGCATGGCCTTCCACTCGCAAGCTTGCTTGTCCGGCTGCTCTTCGGAAGCTCTTCTGGCAGGCACGATGGTGGACATGTATGCCAAGTGTGGAAGCATGGAAGACGCTCAGCGAGTTTTCAATGAGATAGTTTGCGGCCGCGGCGGGGGCAGAAACTCTGCCATCGATCTAGTGGTGCCTTGGACTTCACTTGAGATGGGACTCGTAGAGAATGGCGAAGCAGGCGTAGCTCTGGAGCTTTTCTATCAGATGGTCAACCATGGACTTACTCCAAACTGCCGAACTTACGTTGCTGCGCTCAAAGCAGGCTGTGGCTGCCTGGAAGCGGTGAAGAGACTCCACGCTGGGATCTTAAGATCGGGAATGCTTGAGAGAGATTTGCTTCTGGGAAACTGCCTGGTCGACGTTTATGGCAAATGCGGCAGCACAGTCGATGCTCAGCTCGTCTTTGATGCGGTTCCAACGAGAGATTCGGTGACTTGGACATCACTGCTCGCTGGCTACAGCCTCCATGGCGACGCTCGCCTCGTGTTTGAGTTTCTCCAGGCCATGCAGGACGATTCTTGTCGACCAAATGCGGTGGCTCTCCTCTGCGTTCTAGCTGCGTGTAGTCGCTCGGGCCTGGTTGACGAAGGGAAGCAGTGTTTGGAGGCAGCTGTAGCAAAGGGTGGTATTGAGCCAGGGATTCAACATTACAGTTGCATGGCAGACTTGTTGGGACGTGCTGGTGGAGTGGAAGCTATGGTGGAAGCGATGCCTCGCTCGTGGGAGGGGAACTCTGTGGCATGGACGATGCTACTGGATGCCTGCCGAAAGTGGGGGAACGTTGCGGTGGGAAAGGTGGCGTTTGAGAAATTGACGAGGCTGGATTGCGAGAGAACATCTTCAGGAGCACCAACAGCAGCCTACGATTTGATGGCAAGTCTCTTCGTAGCTTCGAACTAGTTGCTGAGACTCGTCAAGCCAGACGTTTTTGTTTTTCCTCCGGAAAGGCGTTGGAGTTGCACGGCACGGCCAACGAAGAGATGTTTTTGATTTTCCTCCGGAATGCGTTTGAGTTGCACGGCATGACATTTACATTACATCACGGCAAGGCCAAGCTCTCCAGGTGAAAACTTCTTGTTTTTGTCATTGTCTCCTGACATTTTTATTTACAGGAACTTGAAAGTCTTGCAACTGGAGTTTTTCCCGCATCCTCTTCGTGCTTAAAAGGTTCGTACTTTAATTGGTCGAGACTTTTTCTGTTGTTCTTGATTTCTTTTCTATATGCAGACAACTTGCTGCGCAGAGAAAAAAAAAACTTTTCTTTTGCCCCGAAACAACGCACGAAGGAACAGAGCTGTTGTTCATCTCTAAAGGCTCGTTTGTTCGTTTGTATGTGAAGCTTGAGTTTGTCTAACATTTTGTTCTTCTTCAGCTTTCAGAGTCGGCGTGCTTTGATTATTTTCCCCTTTTTTCCTGGTCTTGGCTACATCCGCTTCTGGTAGGCACACTCTGATTTGTTTAATCCGCTGTTGTTTTACTTTCTGCCGCTTCGTGCATATCCTCAAGTCCGCTCCAGCTAAGTGGCGCATGCAAATGCGTTAGCACCGCCATTGTCAACGAGCCACAAAGTCCCACCCGCTTATCTTCGTCACGATCGATACTTCTTTTCGGTATTCAACGCGTATACTATTCTCGCGGCGCAGCTTCGTTGGTGGAGAAAGATTGGATTGGACGCGAGCCGCGAGAAAAGTGGGGTATGTTCGTTCATTCCTCCACCATCAAGTCTGATTTTATGTTCCGGAATTCCAGGAAGAACGTAGGCTGCCGACACTCCGCTGTTTCACGTAGAACCACTGCCAGAGTCGTCTCCAGGAACCTCGCCCCAGAAGTTTCGTGAGCGGAGAGCTCAATTCAAAGACTACTACAGGTATACAGTCCCGCGACTGTAGATAAAAGCGCTGCTTCAGCTGGCCTTTGGAATGGATCCAAGGGTCAACCACGTTTCGTTTTCAGGGGCCAGGGGGCGTATGAACAACGAAGAAAACGCGTCCGGCATAACACCAGTGGTGTTGCTTGGGCGGAGAGAATTTTCTAATGGCGGCGTGGTTTCCCAGCTCCAGTTGGATTTGCTTCGTGGCGAGCGGCGGTGGGACAACACGACACGGTCCTCTTCGTCGTTGAAAAGGGAAGGAAGCTGCCATTAAACGAGGAGAAAGAAAGAAGAGAAGCAAAGAACTTGTGGTCCGCGCGTTGAAAGTTTGCGAATGGTGGACGAGACGACTGAGACTGGCGACTTGAGAGACAATTCACGAAGATATAAAAATTTAAAATAAAAAGAAACAACTAAAAGAGGAAGAAACGCGCATTTTTTGGTGTTTTTGTCGATTTGTCGCGTGGTGTTGAAGTCATTGGTGAATAGATGGATGCGCTTAAACATGACTGACTCTCCTCGCGACTTAGTAAAAAGGGTTGCTGCTTCGTTCCACTCTGCTTGGTCACTACCTCGCTCCCTATAAATTCTTCCAGCGCTCAATTCTTCCATCGAAGTTCTAATCGCGAAAGAATGGAGAGACCCACACCCGCTCCCAATTCGCGCGAGAATTTGGAGCTAGACGACTGCGGGAGCTCGTCGTGGGAGATGGGCAGCAGCACCAGCAACGGTCACGAGGAGAGTAAGGTGAGGAGGACGAAGAGGGGGAATTCCAAGCAGGCGATCGCGATTGACGATCACACCACCAGCAAGAGGTCGAGGAAGGCGAATTCTCCTTCTTCTTCGTCCGGCAAGAACAGGGGAGCCGAGAATTCCGCGCCCACTGCAGTGGCGTCGAGTGATTTCCATTGCACCGCCACCACTTTCGTCCAGGCCGATGCCTCCAGCTTCCGGGATCTCGTCCAGCGGCTGACTGGCGCGAGCGATGATTCGATCAAGATGCCCATCACCAAGGCCTCGGGCCAGGGCCGCCCAAACCTCTCCTCCAAGCGCTCGCAAGCCGCCATGAAATTCTTCCAGCAGGGCCAGCTCCAGCATCCGCCCAAGCATATGGTGATCAAGGCTCTTCCTTCCAAGAAGAATCTCTTCCTCAAGAATGCCATGACCGATCTCCTCAGTCCCAAATCGCCGCTCTCTCTGGCGCTAAATTCCTCTCCCAGTAGCAGTGCCTCTTCTTCCTCCAGCTCCTCGCGGCATCAGCGCGAGCTCCCGGCGGCCATGAATCGGATGTTTTTGCAGCTGGAATCGCCGCGGCCCAGCAGCAAATTGGAGCTCCTGCCGCTCTTTCCCATGCGCTAGCCCAGGCGTGGCCACCACCATTTTCAACTTCTCTTTCTTCATAGATCGTTTAGTTTACGTCCAAAGTTCCATTCGCGGAAGAACAGTTCGTGTAAAATCTATTAAGTAAACAGCAAAGTTCTAAACTTCATCACTTGGACGATTCCTTCTTGCCAAACTAAAAGTCAAATAACGTGCAAAATAGAATAATTTTTGACAAGTTTATCTAAGACAAGTTTGACAAGATGGACATCAAGAAGTCGTTGTAGTATAGTGGTAAGTATTTCCGCCTGTCACGCGGACGACCCGGGTTCGATCCCCGGCAACGGCGATCTGATTTTTAGTTTTCCGATAATTTTTTTCTTTGTTTTTTCTTGATCATCCAGCCTCGAGATTGGACTTGTAGATATTCGAGAGCAAAACGTACGAGGTGGAGTCTGTAAGATCCGGCAGCCACTTTGAATGGTGGCCAGATTTCTCCGCAAGAGCAAGAGTTTGTTGCTGGATCTTGCAAGCCGCGAGCAAGGCTCGGCGAGTTTCCGGCTGTGGAAAAAATGGCATGGTTTCAATCAGCTCCTCGGCTTGTTTGAGCAGTCCCACGCGGCTGTAAATGTCAACCATGGCCGAGTAGTGCCCCACCAGGGGCCTCACCTGATGCTCCACGCTCACAAGCACGAAGTATTTCGTCCCACTCTTGAGCAGGCCTCCGTGGCTGCAGGCTGCCAAGACGCTCGAAAATGTGATCTCGTCCGGAACAAAGCCCTCCACCGCCATCTCCAGAAACAAATCAATCGCGCTCTTGCCGTGCCCAGCCTTTGCAAAGCCAGAGATCATTGAATTCCACGTACCAACATCAGCTTTCGGAAGAATTTCAAACAGGACTCTAGCCTCCTGCATATGCCCATTCAAGGCATACGCTGCAATCAGAGTGTTCCAGGACAAAGTTGTCCGCACAGGCATCGTGTTCAGCACAGTCTTTGCTTCGGAAAGGTGCATGTGTTGCGCGTAGGCTGCCATGATCGCGTGCAAAGTTTCCAAGTTCTTTGCAGGCATGGAGAAGAATATCCCTTCGGCATCTGAGAGATACCCGTTCTGGGCATATCCCACCAAGAGAGCATTATATGCTATCAAGTCGTGCTCGGGCATGGAATCAAAGACGAGCTTCGCCTCCTCCACACGACCTTTACCGGAATACGCTGTGATCATGGTTGTGAACGAAACCACATTCCACTCGGGCATCTTGTCAAAGAGTTTCCGAGCGCCGTCTAAGTTTCCATCTTGAGAGTAGGCTGCAAGAGCGGAGCTCCACGAAATAAGATCCTTTTGTTCCATGGAGTCGAAGAAGTCAATGGCTTTGCACGTCTCCCCATTCAGCCCGAAAGCGCTCATGAGCCCGTTCATCGACACCAGATTCCTCTGTGGCATCTTGTCAAACACAAGCTTGGCATTGTCTGGACGTCCGTTTTGAGCATAAGCTGAAACCATTGCGTTCCAAGTGATAAGATCCCTCTCCGGCATCTCGTCGAATGTTTTCTTTGCTCGATCCAAGCGACCATTCTGCGAATATGCCATGATCATTGTGTTGTAAGTCACCACATTGGGATTCGGCATGCTTGCAAACAAAGCATCGGCTTCTTCAATATGCCCAACCTGGGCATAAGCCGACACCATACTAGACCACGAGACGACATCCTTGCAAGGAATGATATTAAAGATCTTTCTCGCCAGATCCAATTTCCCCGCTTGCACGTACGCGTTCATGATTCCGTTCCACGAAGCAGTGTTCTTTTGAGGCGTTCGATCGAACAGCAACTTGGAGCTCTCCAGATGCCCATTCTGGGCATATGCCACAACCATGGTGTTGTACGCCACCACGTCCGGTCGGGGGATGTGATCGAAGATGGTCTTGGTTTGCAGCAAAGTTCCGCTGCTGGCATAGATTCCAAGGATGATGTTCCACGAGAAACTGTTGGGAGTGTGGATGGAATCAAAGACTTGCTGGGCTTCCACCAGGCTGCCGCAGCGTCCATACATGAGAACGAGGAGATTGGCGAGAAATGTGTTGGTGGCTGCGTGAGGAGTTTGCGAGATCTGCGCGTGAATCCGCCGCCCCTGCGAGAGATTGGTGGCATCCGTGCACGATCGCAGCAGCGCCGCGTAATGGTTTTGCTCGCGAATCTCGTCGTCGGAGTAGAGCGACTGCTGAGGAGATTGGATGGGAGACGCTGGTGCTCCGATTAGCTTGAGCTCCATTACGTAGGAAGAATGCTCAGTGATCCATGGTCATGGAATGGGCGACGTCACTTACTTTGCCCATCTTCTCCACTCTTGCAATGATCTCCATCTGGGCAGGCAAATCCACGCTCGTATACATGAAATCCCGTCGCTAGGCTCTCATCTATACCTCTCAAATCTCCTCGTTCTCATGTATGGAAGGTGTGGAAGCGTGAAAAATGCCCAGGAAGTCTTCGACTCCATCTCTTATCCCAATGATTTCTCGTGGAACATCATGCTTGGAGTCTACTCCCAGAACGGGCATCTCCAGGAAGCCAAGAACACCTTCGATCGAATGCCAAATCCAAACGCGGTGTCCTACAATTCCATGGCCGCGGCATATGCTCAAAACGGGAACCTCGATCGAGCAAAAGAGATCTTCGATCAAACTCCGAGAAAGGATGTTGGGTCGTGGAATGGAATCATTCAAGCGCTTTCTCAAGCTGGATATGTCGAGGCTGCAAAGGAAGTTTTCGAGGCCATGCCACAGAGAGACATTGTATCGTGGTCTACTCTTACCGCAGCATATGCCCAATTGGGGCATTTTGAGGAAGCCGAGAGTTTGTTCTTGAGAATACCAGAACCAAACGTTGTGACATGGAACACGATGATTTCCGCTTATGCCGAGGTCGGGCGTACGAAAAATGCCATGTTCGCGTACGACGCCATGCCGCAGAGAAATATGGTGTCAATGAATGGATTACTGCGTGCCTTTGGGCTTGCTGGGGAGACGAAGAGCGCAGCCATCTTGTTTTACAAGTTGCCCGAATGGGATGTGGTCTCATTTACAACAATGATCATGGTGTATTCTAGGAGAGGTTGTGTGGAGGAAGCAAAGCTTGTGTTTGATTCCATGCCCGAGCACGACATGGTAGCGTACAATGCCATGCTTGTGGGATATGCCGAGAATGGGTATCTTCTGGAAGGGGAAAGGTTATTCTTTTCTATGCCCGGGAATAACTTGGAAACACTGCATGCGCTCATGGCATCTTACGCACAGCATATGCATTTTGCGAAAGCTATGAACGTTTTAGACGCAATGCCTGTACGCACAACCCTGTCATGGAACACAATGGTGGCGGCATATGCCCAAAATGGGTATATACAGAAGGCAAGATCCATGTTTGCGCTGCTTCCAAGAGCAAATGTTGATACTTATAACTCGATGATCAACGGTTTTGCAAAGGCTGGATATGGAAATGATGCTATCATTCTGTTTTATGAGATGATTTTGATAGGAGTCTTTCCAGACTCATTCACATTTTCAAGCGTATTAGCAGCTTGCAGCCATGGAGGTCTGCTCAAGAATGGGACTAAACTCTTTGTGCTGCTAAGCGGAGAACATCAAGTGACACCTCACGTGGAACACTATTCTTCCATGGTTGATATTTACAGCCGGGTGGGGCTTGTTACAGAAGCACAAGAACTTATTGATATGATGCCATTTTTTCCACAGCCTGAAACACTCCGTGCTTTATTGAATGCATGCAGGATTCAGAAACAGTTGTTCAGAGCATCAGCAGAATGGTTGGATCTGGATTCCAACTCATGTGTTTCGTTATCAAATATTTACAAGTAATATACCCGATGGGTAATCGCGATGAAGCGGCCCAGGCTAGATGATGATCTCGTTGCATGCGCTGGACGAGTTAGGGAGCTCATCATGAGCAAGTACGCAACCCTTGGGATAGACGATCTCAGCAGCTCGGAGCCTAGACTACATCTTTGTCTACTGCATTTGGACACACTTTTGAAATGGAAGCAAAGCTGCAGTCAACGGAGGCAGGAGAGACGAAGCGGCAAAGGATCCTATATCTCAAAGGAGACTCGGATGTCGTCGATCCTTGTCAGGCGTTCGTGGAAGAAATAGTCGTCTCATACTACGACCTGGTGAAGGATGAAGATCCAGCCATTATGGATCTTCTGCACAATCCGACGCTCACGGATATAGGATTTTCCATACAAAACGGTTTACATCCTTATTGATGATGGAAATGCGATGGATCCAAGTAAGAACGAAGACAATCTATCCTCACAAGCAAGCAAGAATCCAAAGGAGAAAAAGGATGCTGCTTGCTGACAACTACGTTAGCCGAATCCTGCCTTGTACCATGAGAGAACCTTTTTTGTAATAGTCTCTAAAGGATACTGAAAAATGTACATATACGTTGCATCGACCCAAGTTTCTCAATTCCTGCCGCACAATGCAGGACAAGCTCTAGGAGGACGAAGACTCGTATTTGTTCGCCAAGCCAGTTCCAACCCTGTGGCAAGTCCCGAACTACGCTGAGCACATCCAAAAGCCTATGGACCTTGGTATGGTGCAAAGAAAGCTGGACAGTGGTTTGTATGGAGAGATTCCGGAGTTTATCCAAGATGTCAAACTCACATTTTGCAATGCGAATACAACGTTATTGGCTCTGATGCACATAATGCCGCCAAGCGCCCTGCAGCTGTTTTTTCTGACTCTTGTTTTAAACAGGGGTGCTTGATTTGCGGCTTCAAAGAATGAGGTAGCTAAAGTTTTAAGATTTGAACACCTTAAAAGCATAAATATACTTGGTCTGCAATTTTTTGGGTATACAATGTACATTGAAAAGCAAGATTCACCACACCATGAAAAAAAGTGATGGACACAATTTGACCATTGTGATGCACTTATCCAGGGATCGAATTGCAAGACATAAACTCGCGTGACTGGAGTAGTGTATACGTTGTGATGCTTCTGTGCATTAGCTCGCGAAACTGGATTCCAGAGGGACTCTTTTCGGATAGCTTCACCAGTCTCAAGAGCCGCATCGAGCAATGGTTTCGAGACATACAGTGACGCGATGGAAAGCTCGTTCCACGGACACTGCGCGCCCTGGATTGCGTCGCCTTGTGGCTACAAAGTTGGAACGTTTGATTTTACAATTGAGCAAATACAGAGGTATATATATAAAAGTTAGGCAAAAATGGAAAATTTTAAGTGTTAGTGTCTTTTGGGGGTTTAATTTTGTTTATTTCGTGTAGCTGTTATCGGAAAATTTCTCTAAAATAATAGATAGTTAAAAATTTGAAAGTGTACCATTTGATTTGCATGATATTTGTAATATTTCAATAAAGACAATGCTTATTTTAATAAAAAACTTGTCATGATGTTCTTTCTAAATAGAAAACTGGAACCTCATGCCAAGTCAGAGTGAAAAGAGTGAAGCTAGGATAACATAATGTGTCATGTACATAAGTCACAGGGTTATAGTTCTTGATTTTTTAACTGTTTTAGATAAATAATTTGTAGAGTCAGTAATTATTTTAAAAGTTATTAAAGTAGCTATAATAATGGAAAAATCTGGAATTTTAAATATAAACATGTTCAGCTATAAATTAATAGTGAATTATATTTCATAAATTCTCAGAGTTTTTAAGTATTTATTTTATTACTGTGATCTAGATCAAGACTGTAAATTCATAGTCTATATCTGTTAAAAGATCAAATGTATCATGTTACTATGAATCTTAGGTCATGGCACAAGGACACAAGTATTAAGTTATGACAAATAGAGAAATATAGATTCTAACATCTGAAAAAAATAATCATGAACAAAACTATGAGAAGAACTTGCTTCTATGCCTCCATTTTTTTTCCTACTAATGAAAAGATAAAAAAAATTAAAATAATAATATACCAAAAAAAATAATTCTTTATTTTCTTGCATTATCACTTTTTAAATGAGTATCAAACTATAGAAATTAGTATACCAATTTGTTTTTTAGATAAACTTTTTCCAAGAATAATTAAGAGGGGCATGAGTTCAAATTATTTAAATCCTGAAATTAACATTTATAACAAATATACAATATACATAAAATTTTATGGCTTGATAATGTATAAAATTTCTATGAAATTTTATAATTTGAACCCATAATAATATCAATTGCCTTTAGTAAATGATTAATTCCAATTCAAATAAATTCTTCAGCAAGGTTGATCCCTTGCTCTACTCTGCTCCACAGCAATGCTCACTAATTGGGCAGCACATAGCAAAATAGTGGGCCTAATCAGATTGTGAGACACAAAATCCCTAGGCCCCAGAGTGGAGCCGAAAGGGTGCCACGTGGTAGTGGCCGAAGCAAAAGCCAAACGAGCGTAACACATTTGGACTAAAAGGCTTTGACTTGAGAGGTTGAGAGCGGGAGTGGAACTCCCAACGGAGTGCTCAAAGAATGAGCATGAAGCGAGCAATAAGCAAGGCTCCAAAAAAGGACCCAAAAAGGACTAACACATGACACGTGGGAGGAGTCCGAGGTGGACCGAGACGGAGTCCGAGATGGAGTCCGAGGTGGACCGAGACGGAGTCCGAGATGGAGTCCGAGATGGAGTCCGAGGTGGACCGAGATGGAGTCCGAGATGGAGTCCAAGGTGCACCGAGACGGAGTCCGAGATGGAGTCCGAGATGGACCGAGACGGAGTCCGAGATGGAGTCTGAGATGGACCGAGACGGAGTCCGAGATGGAGTCCGAGATGGACCGAGATGGAGTCCGAGATGGACCGAGACGGAGTCCGAGATGGAGTCCGAGATGGAGTCCGAGATGGACCAAGACAGAGTCCGAGATGGAGTCCGAGATAGACCGAGACGGAGTTTGAGATGGAGTCCGAGATGGAGTCCGAGATGGACCCGAGATGGAATCCGAGATGGAGTCCGAGAAGGACCTGAGATGGAGTCCGAGGTCAAGACTGAGACCGAGACCGAGACTGAGACTGAGATCAGGACCGAGACCAAGACCGAGGCCGAGTTTGGGTCCGAGTCCGAGTCCGAGTCTGAGTCCGAGTCTGAGTTCGAGTCTGAGAGGGTGAAAGCCCAAAGCGTTCATCTCCCAGACCCTGGGGGGTTTGGTGAGCTCCAAAAGTATAGTAGGGGGAGGACTGCAGTGGAGCCAGTTTGGCCAGGAAAGGCTAGTTTGGCCCAAGAAGGCCAGACCCAGTGTTGGGTGATGAACTAACCATTGGGAAGTCCAAAACTAGAGTGAATACGGACTGACAAGCGGGGTAGCTTGGTGAAGTGTTCAAGAGCCGGCTTTAGTTCCCCCGAGAGATCGTCTGGTCGATGCTCCCAGTCCAAGTGTGGGTGGCACTACCTACTTGGATACCTGGTGTGGCTCAATGGAACCTCGCTCTAAGCCCATGGCTAGAGCACCTAAAGGCGAAAGGCAGGGAGAGTACCCACGAGGCCCGCATAGAGCCACGGTGTTCCGAAATGTCGTCCCAAAGTCCCAGACTGTGGAAAGGAAGAGGAGTAGCCCTTGGGTGTGGTGACCAAGGACACAGTCACACAGGGAGGAAGTCCTAGAGGACAGTGGGACTTAGTGGTCGGGCCCGTGGGCCTTGATCCAGTGGCAGTGTCGGCGAACACGGCCAAGGACGGAAAGGGACTTAATGGGGACTGGAATGGAGATGTTGGGGAAGGCTAATCCCCATGTCTGCGGGCATCCTAAGGATGCTAAGGAGTGGATCTGGGATGATCACTAGTGGATGGATGGCCCAGTCTTTGAGTGACGGGACTAGGATGTAGGTGGTGTCAGACCATCGGTGTGACCAAGGTAAAGGGGCATGGCCTTAGCGTAACGGGCTGATATATTGGTGGTACCTTGGGGTGTTAGTCATGGGATTGGACACGTGGAGCACTTGGACCAAGTGCATAGGTTGAGTGGCGGGGATGCCATTCTCGGGGCTAGTAAGCCCAAGTCCAAAATAGGACTTACGGAGGTTGTGAGTGAGACTCCTCTAAGTGGTCGAAGGTGCGGTTAAGTGACTAAAGTAAAATGGAAAAATTAGTCGCTTATAACTTGGTATCGGAGCTGTTCCTTAGTCCGACTCTTATTGGTTGCCAAGCATATCACCACTTGTATTGGAGTTGAAAGGTCCTAGATATGGACCTATCCTCGAGGAGTAGCATGTCGAAAGAACATGGCTCTCCACTCAAGTTCATGCGTGAACTTGTACACGATATGGTGTATGAAAGAGGGCCAATAAGGGAACGACTTTGGGATCTTGGGAACAGTATAAGGGTTTCCTCAGAGAGCTGAGGATGTGATCCAGATGAGCTTTTGACGCAGCAAACGAGCTAATGTAGTTGTAGTAAACAACTATAGTTGGGATCACGGGAAAGATGCGAATTCCAAAACAATAAAGGAGTCACAAGATTACCCTTATATGGTTGAGGCTGGTACTCATAAATTTGAGACCAGAATTGTTGACCGTGGGAGGTCAAATACAGAAGAGGACACCAGTCCTTGAAATGGTAGCCGGGGCTACCTCTAATAAATGCTGGAACAACCCAAAGAGTTGGGGGTGTACTTAAAGATGAGTTGCTATTCTCATCACATGGACAAGTAGTCTTAAGGGGCAAAGGTTAGCCCAAGAAAATCATCAAGTGTCAGAGTAACACTTGCAAAGATTGTCCTTGTGAATAGGACATGAATACAAGAAGTTGTATTCCAGTGAGTTGGCACCTCTAAGACTGAGACCTCATAAGTTGTTGGATTAGCAAAGTCCAAATGCTGGATGACTCAAGCGGAGTCAGGGAATGGTCCTAAGGGATTGGTTGGAGCATTTGGACCGAGGTGTATGGTGCCCCATGAGGTATGGGGAGGATCATAAGATCCAAGTATGAGAACAGTAGGTATCTCATTGATGGCAGAATGTGCCATATTAAAGTTGTGGGAAAGATGTTCCCAGAAGAAACCAACTTTGGCCCAGAGTTGGGTGCAAACACTATAGTGCGGTGCTAACGGATAGTTAGTATGAGGAACAACTATATTGGTCTTGGCAAAGACCTAAACACTAATAAGTAGTGTCATAAGGGTAAGCTCGTAGGGCCGATGGTGTGGAGACACCAAATGTACCAAGGTATGATACCTGGAGGTTATGATGGTGGGTTCATAAGAACCCCTTGCTAAGGGAATCCTAATGGAAGTGGGAATGACATGGCCTAAGCTGGAAGGCATGCGGTTGGAGTGTGGTGACCCAGATAATGATGGAGGTGTGGAAGCACCAAGCAATGAGTTGTAGGACTTGACAACTATAAGGTAACTAAGCAAGAGGTGCAAGAAAATTGGTTAAATGGATAGAAGGTAGCTACCCAAGACTTCTTAATGGCATAAGGAAGTTAGATATACCCTTACGGGGGGATAAATTGCTTATGTTGCGATATAGTAAATCAATGTCGTAAACGGGAATGCTCATTGTCATGAAGCCATCATTGGGACACCCAAACACTCTAGAACACCAAGAGGTGGTGTTTCGTGTCGCAAGAGCAATAGATAAGGCCCAAGGGACTAAGTCCCTAGCGAATGATGAATAGTAGGTGCTATTTAAATGTCCAAGGTTGTGGAGACAGGAGAAGACTGTCTACCCGAATTGGACAAAGCCAAAAATGGAATTTTGGCAAGGCTAGTGATGGGCATGTAAAGGCCCATAAGCAGCAACGTTAATCCCGATGTGTGGGATTATAAGGTGAGCATGCCCAAGATTGAGGAACCACTCCTTAGGCTATCGGGTAGGTTCATCCCTAAGAATACTTACTAAAGCATAGTAAAATGTGCAAAGCTATCCTCCTAGTCTGGAGGAGAATAACCAAAGGAAACATATGGGGCCAAAAGGCAAGTAGTATTGGGATGGAACTGAACCATAGAAATCGAAGGGCATATCCAACGGTGGTTATGCAAGTTGGGAGTGGAGAATCAAGAGGGTGCTCGAGGATGTTGTTGCTAGCAACCATGATGCCATGGAGAGTCTAAAATATGGAATTGTCCATGTTAGACTATATGGCAACTATAAAGTTTGCGAAAAAGGAGGCCTTAGCAAGCTAAGGGACAGAGTTCCTTCAAGGTTCCCAAAGACGATTCTAGGTAGCTTAGTACCTAGAAAGGCCAAATGTAAATGGTTCATGAAATGCGTGAAATCAGAGTGGCACAGTAGAAGCGTGGTCTTGAAGCTTGCCATGAGGCAAAGCTATCAAGGTTGGGGAAGTAGTTCCCGAGTGTTCAAAGAGAGGGCTTTGAACGAAAGTCGATGGCCAAGAACTTTCACGCTTATGCAAGAACCATGTTACAGTGGTCGGAGGACTTGCCAAGCGAGATTGGCAAGTCGGGGGAACAAATGCCCTAGTTGAAGGTGATAATTTCAAAAGGGTGGGCCATGGGGCTGAGCATGGAGGAGTCCATGCATGATCACAGACTTGTCAAGCGAGAAGACTTGGCAGTAAGGAGGGACTAGGTTCCTAAGCTGTGATCTGTAGCGCGCTTTAAATATAAGTTGGTGCACCGGCGTGGGGAGTCACGCCAGGCATCCAGTGTGATGCCGTCCGTAGATGCATATACGGAGGTTGGGTTCGAGTCCCGACCCTCTAGTGCTTGGGTTCGAGTCCTAGATCACTAGGGCATGGTGATGGTTTGGAATATGAGGACACTCATATTTCGGTGGTCATGGACTCTCAGTGAGGAGATTGGTTTGGGAACACCGCCAAGCAAGGGATGCCTCGGAGTCGTGATGCACGGTTAGATTGCTTAGAGTGAGAGCTCGACATATCTAACTTGAACACTTTGGTGCAAAAGGCACCAAGGACGTGGTGAATGAGATGGGGACACCCAGTCTCATTTGCTATAGATCCTTGGCTGGAAGGGCTGGCTTGGGCGCACCGCCAAGTGTGGGGGATGCCCCCGGGGTCATAGTCAACAATATAGAGGGGTCTGGAAGACCTAGTTCCTATTGGTAGACCTATTAAGGGGTCAAGATGAGATCACCAGGTGATCTTGTGGCTAAACAAGGACAAGGTCTTTGTTTGGGTTAAGGAATATGATTCCTAGTTCAAAGTGTTGATTTGAACTATTGATAATGGTGTGGCTTGGTTAAGGTGACAAAGTGGGAAGAACACCTAAAGGGAAATGAGCTATGTCAATGCTGTGGCATAGTAAGTCCGAGGAATGTAGTCTCTATAAGGGATCCAAGAAAGGGTCTCAAAAGTTGGGCCGTGGATAGAGCCCACAGTAGAAAATGTTAAAGAGATGTACTAGGGGTGAACACCCTCTGGATTTGGCAAAGCAAAGTGTTTGCTATGGAACTGAAAGGAAACCTCGAAAATGGAGGTAGCGATCCTATGTTGCTGGGTGCAACAATCAAGGATAGGAGCAAAAGATTAGTGGCTAAGAAAAGAGCCATGGGAATCCTAGGAAAGAATCCAAATGGCAAAGTTAGGCCAAGAACACTAATGTGTTGGGTGCTAACGGATTGTGGGAAAGGCAAAGTTTCCCTAAGGGTGGATTCCCAACTGCTCCGATTTGGCGAAGTGGATGCTCCAAAAGGGGGAGCGGTAAGGTAGCCAAATAATAGGGCCGTGGGCAGCCTTAGCACCAATTATGATAACTAAAACTTAGTGTCAAAGGTGGCACGATATTGGAGAGAGGATGATGGTATCCTCAAGTAAAGAACTTCCTAGGATAGGGAAGTGGAGTTGCACCATGTGCAATGTAAGGTGTCGGAGACACCTAGGAAATTGACTCTGAGAAGTCAAAACTAAAAGTTCCAAAGTGCAAGATTATGTCAATGGAATTTAAGACTACTCAAGAATGAGTAGTGGAATTGAGTTAAAGAAGGAGTCTCTAATGGGTTTAGCAAGAACTAAATCAATAAAAGGGAGCAAACCACCCCAGGTGGTCGAATGAGTCTCTATATTTGAGAGACGATGCTCGTTAGAGGATGGACAAGGCATGGTGTGCCTTTGGTGTCAAACCATAGACAAATGTTGGCTGGGTGCCAAGGATGGAACTAGTAATACATGTGGGGGTTACTTTATAAGAGGGTTTACTATTCAATGAGGACATCGAACTTCGTCTATGGGTGGTAGAGTTGTGAGACACAAAATCCCTAGGCCCCAGAGTGGAGCCGAAAGGGTGCCACGTGGTAGTGGCCGAAGCAAAAGCCAAATGAGCATAACACGTTTGGACTAAAAGGCTCCGACTTGAGAGGTTGAGAGCGGGAGTGGAACTCCCAACGGAGTGCTCAAGGAATGAGCATGAAGCGAGCAATAAGCAAGGCTCCAAAAAGGGACCCAAAAAGGACCAACACATGACATGTGGGAGGAGTCCGAGGTGGACCGAGACGGAGTCCGAGATGGAGTCCGAGGTGGACCGAGACGGAGTCCGAGATGGAGTCCGAGGTGGACCGAGACGGAGTCCGAGATGGAGTCTGAGGTGGACCGAGACAGAGTCCGAGATGGAGTCCGAGATGGACCGAGACGGAGTCCGAGATGGAGTCCGAGATGGAGTCCAAGATGGACCGAGACGGAGTCCGAGATGGACCGAGACGGAGTTCGAGATAGAGTCCGAGATGGAGTCTGAGATGGACCCGAGATGGAATCCGAGATGGAGTCCGAGAAGGACCCGAGATGGAGTCCGAGGTCGAGACCGAGACCGAGACTGAGACCGAGACTGAGATCGGGACCGAGACCAAGACCGAGGCCGAGTCTGGGTCCGAGTCCGAGTTCGAGTTCGAGTCTGAGAGGGTGAAAGCCCAAAGCGTTCGTCTCCTAGACCCTGGGGGGTTTGGTGAGCTCCAAAAGTATAGTAGGGGGAGGACTGCAGTGGAGCCAGTTTGGCCAGGAAAGGCCAAGTTGGCCCAGGAAAGCCAAACCCAGTGTTGGGTGATGAACTGACCACTGGGAAGTCCAAGACTAGAGTGAATACGGACTGACAAGCGGGGTAGCTTGGTGAAGTGCTCAAGAGCCGGCTTTAGTTCCCCCGGGAGATCGTCTGGCCGATGCTCCCAGTCCAAGTGTGGGTGGCACTACCTACTTGGATATCTGGTGTGGCTCAATGGAACCTTGCTCTAAGCCCATGGCTAGAGCACCTAAAGGCGAAAGGCAGGGAGAGTACCCACGAGGCCCACGTAGAGCCACGGTGTTCCGAAATGTCGTCCCAAAGTCCCAGACTGTGGAAAGGAAGAGGAGTAGCCCTCAGGTGTGGTGACCAAGGACACAATCACACAAGGAGGAAGTCCTAGAGGATAGTGGGACTTAGTGGTCGGGCCTGTGGGCCTTGATCCAGTGGCAGTGTCGGCGAACACGGCCAAGGACGGAAAGGGACTTGGTGGGGACTGGAACGGAGATGTTGGGGAAGGCTAATCCCCATGTCTGCGGGCATCCTAAGGATGCTAAGGAGTGGATCTGGGTTGATCACTCATGGATGGATGGCCCAGTCTTTGAGTGACGGGACTAGGATGTAGGTGGTGTCAGACCATCGGTGTGACCAAGGTAAAGGGGCATGGCCTTAGCATAACGGGCTGATATATTGGTGGTACCTTGGGGTGTCGGTCATGGGATCAAACACGTGAAGCACTTGGACCAAGTGCATAGGTTGAGTGGCAAGGATGCTATTTTCGGGGCTAGTAAGCCCAAGTCCAAAATAAGACTTATGGAGATTGTGAGTGAGACTCTTCCAAGTGGTCGAAGGTGCGGTTAAGTGACTAAAGTAAAATGGAAAAATTAGTCACTTACACAGATAACACTCAACAACACTAATTGATGCTCTGCTGGACAAACTAATCATGCTCCCATCTTGACACATATGATTTTAAAATACTTAGATTTAATCTTTTATTCAGTATAAAAGTTTAAAAAATCTTATTCAGTATTTAAATTTTTAAATAATTACTTTGTATTTATCAAAATTAATAAAACGTAATTAGAAAATAATTCCCTGTGCATTGCACTTGGTTTGCTTAACAGTAGTTCTTTTTACTTACTAATCAAATTCATCAATGTTTATAATTTTAAAACACAAGATTAAAGAATATACTAGAATATACTAGAAAGTTTTTACAAAAATTTATAAATTATAAGCATATTTATATTTTTAAAATATAAGAATAATTTAAATTAATAACAGCAGTTAGATAGTAGAATATTCTCAAATATTCAAATATATTTTAAGTATATCCACTAGTTTGCTTAAACAAACCAAAAAGTCTATGATACAGAGATATTAAGGTTGCATACATAAGAATAACAGTACAAATATTGATAATTCATTTTATCCTCACACTTGGTAAATTCTGAACTAATTTAAATTCCTTGTTCATAGCTAGTTGTTGCTCAAGTCCTGAAAATCAATGAGGACAATATTGTTTTAAATATAAGCATGCTATTATTAGAATGCTGGTCTGGTAATTGGAATGAGTACAATCTAAGTCTGCTATTTTCATACATGGAAATGACTGTATTCATTTTTCTCTAAATGATAATGAAATAAAAATATTGATATCATTATGTCTTGCAATTTGTTTCAAAATTATGATTATGTTTGAGGTAGGACAACCGAGTCTAATTGGTACAAAATTTTACTCATTCCCACTGCTGTCATGCTTGCTCAACTTTACTGGTGGTTAAATTTCTAATCCATACAGAAGAAAACATTTGAACTTTCAGAGTTGACCGTTTGACCCTCCGAACTGTAGCTCCGCGTGCTTGGAGCATCCTGGATAAGAGAAGACCTTTTCTCAACTAAAGCTACAACCGCATTTAGCAACACATTCCTAGGAAAATGGAGGCAAACAAGGGGCAAGTTCTTCTCATACTTTTGTTCGCAATTCTTACCTTCTTAGGTTGTTTGTCACAAGCGAAAGCATCATGGCTTAAGATTTTGTGTCCTTGTGGCTATGTGTTTTTAGCTGTGGCATTGGACGAGAGAACTTGGTGTATTGCCAAGCCTGACTCTCCGGACGAGGCTCTTCAAAAGGCCTTGGACTACGCATGTGGTCAGCCCATGGTCAACTGCCTCCAAATCCAGCCGGGCAATGGCTGCTACTCGCCAGTCAATCTCCACTCTCACTCATCCTTTGCGATGAACCTGTACTACCAGGGATATGGCAAGAACTCGTGGAACTGTAATTTCTCCGGGATTGGAATCCTCACCACCGCAGATCCAAGTAAGTGAGGGGAAACGAGATTCTATTAAAACCGATTGGGAAAACTTTGTATTTTCAGGTTTCGGGAATTGTACGTATCCGTCCCCTTGATATAAAAGGGATAAAAGTTGTCCGGCGTTGATCCGGTCAACGAGCTTGACTCTCCTGGAACTCTCTCTTGGAACTAAAACGATTTGACTCCTCCCGCGAATGGTAGCATATTCTCCTTCCCCATGCTTTCCATGCTCGCAATTAAATATCTGTCCACTTTGCGGGCATATTCCCCCGCGGGGCCAAAGAAATATCACGGGAAAAGGTCCATCTCACATACGTGGACGCATCTGCGAGATAGACATGTGTTAAGAGAACGCATCCAAAACCCATGGAATAAGGATATTGTTTACAAACCCTTGCCAAAACTATCACCCTCTCGATTTGTACAGTGGCATAACAATGTGAAATTTCACCTAAGGTTTCAAGCCCAATATAGTCAGTCCAATAAAAAAAATTTCACTACAGTGGCCAATCTACCCACCATTGCATTATTTTCGTCCATCACTCAGTGAGCAAGAGAGTGACAAATAAGGAGAGTAATATTCCCCTCCATCCTTGCGAGGCTATGGCCGAGAGAAGAGCTTCTAACAACCCGTGAATGCATGCTACACACAGTAACTTAAAGGTAAATGCTTAGCTCGTGGTAGAAACAAGGGGAAAAAGATTTTTTTTTATTTTGCCTGTGGAGAAAGGGTTGCATTAGGTTATGCCAGTTTTCTCTGTCCAGTGGATTGATTCATGAGAGGCGGAGGAGCGCTCGGCGCCTTGGCGGCGTGTGCGAGGACGTAGAAATTCCGATTCCCCGGAGGATTGTCTCGAGGTAATGCGCGATGGCACTGGCGCTTGTCTTGTTCTTGGATGGATTGTTTCTCCCTTGGAATGGTTGTTGCTGGGATGCATTGGAATTGCATGGCTCGAATCTGACCCCGGATTGTTCTTGGTTTCTCGATCCAGGCCGAAATCTCGACACTCCGCAATGCTGGCCAGCAGTGGCATGGCGGCGACATCGGCGCCATGGGGCGGCTCTGCGCTGGATTGCTCCAAGAACAAGGTCGCTCCATCGAAATCCGCCACAGTCCGGTGTTCTTTCAACCCGGCCGGGGCAGCAATCTCGTCGTCGTCGAGCGGCAAATCTTTGCTCCACAGCACGTTCGTAGCAGAAAGGCTCGCTCCCATCGAGAAATCTGTAGTCCGGAGGAGGATTCGTCCGGTCGTGCGTGCCGAGGCGGCATCGGTGGGCGTTTCTTCGCCTCTCGGCGACGGAATTCCAGCCAAGAAGAAGTTCTTTGGGGTCGACACTGTGACGCTCAAGAAGGTGATACCTCTGGGTCTCATGTTCTTCTGTATTCTCTTCAACTACACGATCCTGCGAGACACCAAGGACGTTTTGGTGGTGACGGCCAAAGGAAGCAGTGCTGAGATTATTCCTTTCCTCAAGACTTGGGTGAATCTCCCCATGGCTATCGGCTTCATGGTCATCTACACCAAGCTTTCCAACGTACTGTCCAGGGAGGCTCTCTTCTACGCTTGCATTCTCCCCTTCATTGGGTTTTTCGGGAGTTTTGCGTTCTTGCTATATCCTTTGCGTGACATCCTCCACCCGACTGCTCTAGCGGACCATCTTCTCTCGGTTCTCGGCCCCCGGTTCCTGGGCCCGATTGCCATCTTTCGCAACTGGACGTTTGTGCTGTTCTACGTCATGGCCGAGTTATGGGGGAGTGTCGTCGTATCGGTTCTCTTCTGGGGATTTGCGAACCAGGTACTTACTTGCTTACGTTGTGTTGTTTGTTCTTAAACTTGTGTCTTCTCTTTCAGATCACCACTGTGGATGAAGCAAAGCAGTTCTATCCCTTGTTTGGCTTGGGAGCCAACGTAGCGCTTGTTTTCTCGGGACGAACTGTTAAGTACTTCTCCGAATTAAGAGGACGGCTGGGACCTGGCGTTGATGGCTGGGGAATGTCTCTGAAAGGAATGATGAGCATTGTTGTAATGCTTGGTTTTGCCATCTGTGGCATATATTGGTGGGTTAATGCTTTTGTTGTCAACGATCCCAACCTTCCCAAGATTGAGAAGAAGAAAAAGGTCAGTCATCTTTTAAGTTTTTCTTAAAACCATTTACTAACTCTTTTGAGCATCTCCAGAAGAGCAAGCCTAAGATGAGCATGGGCGAAAGTGCGAAGTTCTTGTTGAACTCGAGATACATCCGGGACCTTGCAACCCTGGTGGTTGCTTATGGAATCAGTATTAACCTCGTCGAAGTTACATGGAAGTCGAAGCTCAAAGCTCAGGTAACGATAGTCTTCTTTCGGTGATACTGGCTGCAACAACGCCTGTGTTTGTTAACGCAGTTTCCAAGTCCCAACGACTACTCGTCGTTCATGGGAGACTTTTCGACGTGGACCGGAGTTGTCACATTCAGTATGATGTTGCTGAGCAGGGTAATTTTCCGTAAATATGGATGGGGAGTTGCAGCTGCCATTACACCAAGTGTTCTTCTTGTAACTGGAGTGGCATTCTTCTCGCTGGTTCTCTTCAGCGATCCACTAACTCCATTCCTCGGAGGTATTGGGTTGACTCCACTGATGGCAGCTGTTTACGTTGGAGCTTTGCAAAACATATTCAGTAAAAGTGCCAAGTACAGCTTGTTCGACCCGTGCAAGGAAATGGCTTACATTCCCTTGGACGAAGATACAAAGGTAAATCTATGAATGTATGCTGCTCTGTCGTTTATTTTTGTTTGTTGTACTTCAGGTGAAAGGAAAGGCCGCTATTGACGTTGTATGCAATCCGTTAGGAAAATCAGGAGGTGCTCTCATTCAGCAGGTTCTGATCTTGTCGTTCGGGTCCCTTGCCAGTTCAACTCCGTACCTTGGCGCCATCCTCTTGGTTATTGTGTTAGCCTGGCTGGGTGCTGCTCGATCACTCGACAAGCAATTCACTCCAATGGTCCAAGAGGATTTGAAGGGCAAGCTACTGGAAGGAAAACTCTCGGCTATGACTGCGGCTTTATCTGAAACTTCCAAGGTTGGCACTCGCGAGGTAAGCCTTCTTCCGAGCTACATGCAACGTAACTTAAAACCAAGTCTTAAAACGAGCGGTAAAAGAGTTGCATGAGAGTTCACGGCTGCATTTTTCGGTTTTAGAGTGGACAGGATGAACAAGTCACGTCATCGTCGTCCAAGAGTCTTAAGACAAGTTAGCAAGAGTTTTCCAAACGAGTCGGCAGTCAGCTAGGCATGCTAGTGGATTTGTTGTCCTCTTTTATTTTCCTTTTTTTTTTTTTTGTTTTCTGAGAAGACTTTTTTGCTCTTCAGGTGACGTACCGGTTTGTGAGTGGGCTCAACGACAAAGGTTTTATTGAAGGACGCTATGTTCCCGTGACCCCTGCGACGCCACCGACTAGCGAGACCAAGCCAGCACCTCCAGCTAAAGATGAACCAGTGGAAGCTACGATCGAAAACGGTTCGCCTTCGCCGGAATCGGGAGGGAGTGATGTAGATACAACTACTCGCGAGCCCGCGTCCATAAATTGAGAGAGGTATGCTACTCCATTTTGATTTTTTTTTTCCTTCGCTCTAAGATAAAACTGTCTCAGGCGAGCAGAGACGGATGTGTATCATCATGCGGTTTAGGCAACGTAGAAGAAAGTTGAGGTGCAGTCGATGATGATGACGAGATGATGATGATGATCACAATAAGCCGAGAGAAAGACGGTTCTATCTATTGTTTTATTTGTTCTTTCCAATTAATTCGTATCGTTTTTTTGTTCAAGCAGACAAAAAAAAGATTCCTACTGTCAATGAGCTCCTACGTTAAGACCAGTGTTTGCGAGCAACACATAGCCAGCTCCATCCAGTTGCTCCAAATCGAGAACTTCCTGGGCAGTAATCCTTTCTCGAGTGGTGGAGCTGTGGTAAGCTCCAAGCAGGCTCGTCCACTCGAAAGAATCGGGAGCAAAAGGCATGGATTGAACGAGACTGTGAGCGCCTTCCAAGTGTCCAGCTCGTCCAAGCATATCAACAACGCAGCAAAAGTGCCGCTTGGATGGTTCCAGCCCAAAATCCACGATCATCGAGCGGAAGCATCCCAGGCCGGAGCTCACCTCGCCCGAGTGGCTCGTAGCACAAATCATGGACAGCATGGAGATCTCGTTCGGGAAAATGTCGCCCATCACCATGGCGTGGAAGACGCTTTTAATCTCGCGCGAGAGCTTGTTCTGGGAATATCCGGCCAGCATGGCGTTCCACGAGACCAGATTCCGGTCGGGCATCACGGAGAATAATTTCCGGGCCGGCCGCATATGCCCGTGCTGGGTATATGCCTGCAGCATGGTGTTCCACGCCACCATGTCTCTCTGTGGCATCCAGGAGAACATTCTTTGTGTCTCCCACACAGACCGGCCCAAAAGGAAGGCATTTAGTGATACCAGGTTGTGCTCGGGCATGGCATAAAAAATTTGCTTAGATTCATCGTTGTGCCCAAGTTGGGTATATGCTGCGAGCAGTGTGTTCCACGCGAATAGATTCGTGTAGTTCATTCCATCAAAAACTTGGCGACATTTCTCGATTTTTCCGACGCGTGCATAAGCCGCAAGGAAAACATTACACAAGACAATGTTGGTTTCTGGCATTGATTCGAAGATTCGTTCGACTCTTTCGTGCTGCCCAGCCAGGGCATATGCTAGCAAAATAGAGTTCCATGACACAGAACTTTTTTCAGGCGCCGAATCAAACAACACTTGGGCCTCGTCTATGAAACCATGTTGGGCATATGCGGAAAGCAAAGTGTTCACGGATACCATGCTGTGATACTGCATTGAGTCGTAAAACTTCTTTGCCTTCTGAATATCCCCTGCTTGGGTGTATGCCAAGAGCATGGTATTGAACGAGATCAGGTCAGCATCTTTTAGCTCATCAAAAACTTTCTTTGATTTTCTAAAATACCCATGCTGCGCATACATGGCTAGTACGATATTCCAAGAGAGAGCGTTATGTTCGGGCATTTTGTCGAAGAGATTCTTTGCCTGTTCTATATTCCCATGTAAGGCATATGCTGCGAGCATTGCATTTAAAGAGGAAAGATTTGTGACTGGCATGCTATTAAGCATTCTTTTAGACTCATTGACATTAGAGCAAGCACTAATTACAGCCGTCCAAGCGACAAGATCCCACTCGGGCATCGAGTGAAACAAACGGTGACACTCCTGCGATTGCCCTCTCTGGGCAAATGCCGCCAGCAACGACGTCCACGACAGAATATCTAGCGCCGGCATTCGTCGGAATATCCCCACTGCATCCTCCAGATTCCCGTCACGGCAATGTGCGGTGAGAATCACATTCCACACTACAAGATTGGTTTCCTCTAAAGAATCAAACAAGCGTTTGGCGTCGTCTAGATTCCCGTTTCTGGAAAAAGCAGAGAGCATTGTTGTAAATGCTACAAAATTCCATGCTGGCATCGCATCAAAGATTCCTTTCGATTCCCGCAAATGCCCATTTCGGGCATATGCTGTGAGCATCATCACCCACGAAAAGATGTTCTTGTGCCGGATGCCGTCAAACGCGATCCTGGCATCGACGGGGCCGCCACAAGAGCCGTACATCTGCACGACGAGGTTCCAGATGTAGGGGCCGTCGGATTCATGACACGTGTCCCGAAGCCACGCGTGTAGCTTCCTGGCCATTGTGATAGTTTCGCATGATCGAATCAACTGGGCGGCGGCCTCAGTGCTGCAATTCCACATTTGTTTGCAATGCTTGGAATCAAACGCAAACGCCACCATTTTTCTAATGTCACTGAAAAGGCAAGTTCGTACGCAACAGAGCTGGCTGGATGCTAAAAGATTCGGGCCATATTCGAAGATCCTCTAGCGCAACAACTCACCTACCATTCCAGTGGTGCCGTACGGACGGACGTCTCTTTGTAAACCTTTTCTATTACATCACAAGGACAGGTTGGTGACGATGACCTGTGAATCAAAACCCAAGATAATCACGGTAAAAACGGATCAAACGAGGGTCTCTGCCACTTACGTCATGAAAAACGTGCGCACAATTTAAAAATTCTCCTCTGACGCGCCGGTGAAACCAGCAAACTAAAGTTGACCGTACAGAGTCGGTCAAGAAAACGGAGCTCCGTCGGGGGGTCTCCGTCAACGAAACGGAGCCGTCGCCTTTGGCCCTGAAAGACTGCGCAAGAGAGAGCGGGCGAAATGGGCCATGGCGTCCACGTTATACATGCCCTTGCTGTGACGACTGGGAATTCCAAGAACCCTATAAATATTTCCCATCGCTCCATCACTGGGGCGGAGCGGTAGATAGGGCTTGGGAGAGCGATCGCTAGAAGAAGACATAGCTAGGGAAGCGCGAGGCAGATTCACAGGCGCGAGCAAGCAATCAATCGACCGGTGAGTGACTGCGCACATTCTGGCACACATTTCGATTCGATCGATCTCAGCTTTGGCGCTGGATCCTGCATTGATTCTCTAGCTCGAGGCGGTCCTGAAAAGTTTGGGATTCTGTGCAGGCATGGCGATTATCTCCAAGGCCGTTCTCCCATCCGCCGTTCTCCCGCAATTGGAGAACAAGAAGACGCAGCTCCTGGTTGGATCGTCCTCTGGCATCAGCTATGCCGGCAGATCTAGGCGAGCTGGATTGAAAATCCAGGCTGTGCACGCCGTGGAGCCGATTACCGAGGCGCCGGCGGTGGCAGCCCCGATCCCCAAGGGGTGGAGCAAGGATAGCTGGAAGACCAAGAAGGCCTTGCAGCTGCCGACTTATCCCAGCCAGGAGGAGCTGGAGGTGGTGATCAAGACGCTCGAGAATTTCCCACCCCTGGTCTTTGCTGGAGAGGCGAGGTCCCTCGAGGAGAAGCTCGGTGAGGCGGCTCTTGGAAGAGCGTTCTTGCTCCAGGGCGGTGACTGCGCTGAGAGCTTCAAGGAATTCAATGCCAACAACATCAGGGATACTTTCCGGGTGATCCTCCAGATGGGAGCCGTTCTTATGTTTGGTGGACAAATGCCTGTTATCAAGGTACGTTGCTCTCGAGTTTCTCTCTTTTTCTCTTCCTGGAAGATAGATCTCTGAAACGACTTTCATTTCAGGTGGGAAGAATGGCCGGCCAGTTCGCAAAGCCGCGATCTAGCGACTTTGAAGAGAAAGATGGTATCCGGCTCCCATGCTACCGTGGAGACAACATCAACGGTGACGCGTTTGATACGAAGTCGAGGACCCCCAATCCGGAGAGGATGACTCGAGCCTACTGCCAAGCTGCTGCTACTCTCAACTTGCTGCGATCTTTTGCCACGGGAGGTTATGCCGCCATGCAAAGAGTCACTCAGTGGAACCTGGATTTCACCTCCGACAGTGAACAAGGTGGAAGGTACGGGAAAACATCCTTGCGTCCATTTTGGACTTTTTACCTTTGGTTGATTTGTCGAGTGCTCGTTTGCTTGCTTTCGTGGTCATTTCCAGTTCTCAGGCTTTTGTTTTTGTCTGGCTTGATTGTAAATTTATTGTGAGGGGTCGAAAAAGTGAAGATCCGTGTTGCAGGTGGCTGGAACGTCCAGTCGCGAAGCTTGGACTCACTTGGCAGTCTCTTGCCGTTTCGTAGCCTTTAAAAGTCGTCCTGTTTGATATTTTTTCGTCAATTCCAGCACAAGTTGAACGAGTGCTTTCTGCATGTAACAGATACAAGGAGCTTGCGAATCGTGTCGACGAGGCTTTGGGATTCATGTCAGCTTGCGGGCTTACGATCGATCACCCGATCATGACGTCGACTGAGTTTTGGACCTCTCACGAGTGCTTACTGCTACCGTACGAGGAAGCCTTGACTCGCCAGGACTCGACGAGCGGCCTCTGGTACGACTGCTCGGCACATATGTTGTGGATTGGAGAGCGCACGCGACAACTCGACGGAGCACACATTGAGTTCCTCCGAGGAGTAGCAAATCCCATTGGTGTTAAGGTACGCGTTATCTATCTCTTCCTTGTATCCAATACCTGACTTCTTTGACTCGCAGGTAAGTGACAAGATGGACCCCAACGAGCTGGTCAAGCTCATCGACATCCTGAATCCTCAAAACAAGCCCGGTAGGCTGACTGTCGTTGTCCGCATGGGAGCCGAGAAGCTGAGGATGAAACTTCCGCACCTCATTCGCGCTGTTCGCACGGCCGGCCAGATCGTGACTTGGGTGAGCGATCCCATGCACGGGAACACCATCAAAACTCCGAGCGGATTGAAAACCCGTCCTTTCGACTCGATCCGGGTAAGTCTCTTGACATCGATCGCAGCTCCCAGCATTTGTTTCCAGAGAACTAAAAACGTTTTGTTCTTGTCCATCCAGGCCGAGCTGAAAGCTTTCTTCGACGTTCACGACCAGGAAGGAAGCCATCCCGGCGGCGTGCACCTGGAGATGACCGGGCAGAACGTGACCGAGTGCATCGGTGGGAGCAAATCTGTGCTGCTGGAGAACCTGTCCGATCGCTACCACACTCACTGCGACCCCCGGCTCAACGCCTCGCAGTCTCTGGAGCTGGCCTTCATCATCGCCGAGAGACTACGAAAGAGAAGATTGGGCTTGTAAGTAAGCAGCAAGAACACCATAGCTACAAGCTATGGAGATTTGTGGATAGCTTTGCAAGTCACTAGAAGGAGACTTTAATTCTATCTTAGTAGGAGATAGTATGGATTTTTGGATTGACCACCACCCACCATAATATCTAAAGAAGATAAAACGCGTTTGATGCACAGAAGATCTTCCAGCTTGGCCTTGGACAAGATTGGATCGCCGCGAATCGACAACGAGGGCATCGCGAATCTCATCCGCCGCTGCGCTGCCGCCGGGGATCTTGACGAGGGGCGCCGGATCCACGCCCAGATCAAAGCTCACAGCTGTGGCTATGGCGGCGAGAGGTATCATGGGAACCTCTTGGTGGAGATGTATGGCAAATGCGGTAGCGTGGATGACGCACTCCTCGCGTTCAATGGCATCCAGCGCAAGAACCTCTTCTCCTGGAACATCATGCTGGGCGCGCTCGTCCACAACCGGCGCGGCGCGCAGGCGCTGGATCTCTTCCAGGAGATGGATCGCCACTCGATCGAGGCGTCCAACGTGACGTTTGTGACGCTCGCGGGCGCGTGCTCCGAGCTGGGGGATCTCTGGCGCGCCAAGGCCCTCCACGCCCGGATCGCCGCCACCGAGTTTGCGGCACAGACGATCGTGGGGAATACGATCGTGGGCATGTATGGGCGGTGCCGGAGCGTGATCCACGCGCGGCAGGCATTCGATCGGATCGAAAACAAGAGCGTGATCTCGTGGAACTCGATCATCACTGCATATGCCCAGAATGGGCATTCCAAGGAGGCGCTTGGGATTTTTTTCGCGATGGATCCCGAGGGCGTCAAGCCCAACAGGGTGACTTTTCTCGCAGCGCTGGACGCTTGCTCGATCGAGACCGAGCAATCCAGCAACCTGGGACGAGAGATCCACTTCAGGATCATCGAGTCGGGGCTAGAATCCGAGGAGACGATCGCCAATAGCCTTGTAAACATGTACGCGAAGTGCGGCAGATTCGATCAAGCCTTGCGCTTGTTCCAAAAGTTTCTTCCTGGGACTGTGGTGTCGTGGACCGCGATGATCACTGCAAATGCCCATTGGGGGCATGGACGGTCGAGCATCCGGCTGTTTGGCGAGATGGATCTCGAGGGAATCGCGCCGGATGAGATCACTTGCATTAGTGTTCTTGACGCGTGTGCGAGAGAGAGAGACCTCGATCGGGGCCGGGAAGTGATCGAGCTCGTTTTTGAGCGAGGTTTCCAGCACCACGTTGTGGTGGCCACCGCGATCGTGAGGCTGTATAGCGAGAGTGGCGATCTGGATCGGGCGAGAGAGGTTTTCGATTCGATCGAGAGGGGCAAGAGGACGGATGTGTCGTGGTCGACGATGATCCAAGCGTATGCCCAGCACGGGTTTCCCAGAGAATCCATCGATCTGTTTGACGAGCTCTCCGTGGAGGAGAAAGAAGGCCAACGAATCAACGAGATGGCGATCGCGGCGGCACTGGAATCATGCGCAATGGTATCGGAGTGGAAGCGAGGAAGAGCGATCCATTCTCGAGCTATGGCGATGGGCTTCGATCGATCGTCCAGCGTCGTAGGCTCCGCGCTCGTCAGCTTCTATGGCCGCTGTGGAAATCTCAAAGAGGCGAAGCAAGCTTTCTCCATGGCTGCGAGGAGAGACGTGATCTCCTGGACAGCGATGGTGTCGGCATTTGCTCACCATGGCTGGGGCGAGGAAGCGCTCGAGATCTTCCACGCCATGATCCTCGACGGTGTTCTTCCCAATTCGGTCACGCTCCTCAGCATTCTTTCGGCTTGCAGCCACTCTGGCCTGCTCAAGACAGCCCGCGAGAAGTTCGTGTCGATGGAAGACGATTTTGGGATCCATCCGCTGAGCGATCACTACGATTGTCTCGTCGATAGCCTCGGGCGAGCCGGGAGGATAGGATCCGTGGAGGAGATGCTGGAGTTCATGCCCTTCCATCCGGGGGCTGTGGTTTGGATGAGCTATCTCTCGGCCTCCAAAGTTTTGGGGGATTTCGTGAGAGGGGAACGAGCGGCAAGGATGCTGCTTGATCTCGATCCGGGGAACTGCGCAGCGTATTTAGTGGTTTCCAACATGTATGTCTCTACTGAGAACGAGGAATGACCCTTGCTTGTACAAACATCGAATCCCACCATTTTTGTAATGTCATGTGAGACCTACCAGATGGACCGTTCGCCCTTCCAGATTCCACGGATCAAGTCTAAAGCAAGCTTTTGGAGTGGCGTAACTCATGGCTTCTGATAATATCAATTGATCATACTACTTAAAGACAGTGTAATTAATTCCAGTTTTTGTGCATTTGGATAAAAAAAATTCGGTCAAATGGTACTAAGATGAATGTTAACACTCTGAAATTTTACTAGTAATGTATTGCACTTTTGCTTATCTTTCATTGTATCAAGCATTTTATTTTATGCTTTTGCTTTTCCATTCTATTCAAATAATATTAATCTCAAAAATCATAAATATAAACATATATTGTAAGGTTCAATTATATGTCTACGATGTTGTATATTAATATTAATGTAGTGGGATTTTGGTAGCTGTTGAATTAGTTTCAATTTAAACCTTTTACTCTTGTATATAAATGAGGGTTTTTGGGCTAATTGATATGCACATTTTTTATATTCCCTTTCCGTATTTCATGCATATGGAAATAAAGGCATTTTTGACACTTTTGGTATCGGAGACATGGTCAACAAGTCGTAGGATACAACGAGACATTCGATGTGGGCATCGAACTTCTTCTATGGGTGGTGGAGTTGTAAGGAACCAACTCGCCAAGGTGTCGTAGGATAAAGGAACCCCGAAAGCATGACCAAAATGACAAAGAGTTCATCGGATGGGACCAAGTCGAAGATCGAGTCCAAGACCGACTCTAGGACCGAGTTCGAGATAGAGTCCGGAATCGAGTCCGAGACCGACTCGGGGACCGAGTTCGAGTCCGAGTTCGAGACCGAGTTCGAGACGGAGTCCGAGATCCGAAATCGAGTCCGAGGTCGAGTCCGAGGTTGGGTCCGAGATCGGGTCCGAGATCGGGTCCGAGATCGAGTCCGAGACCGAATCCGAAGTCGGATCCGAAATCGGGTCCGAGATCGAGCCAGAGACTAAGTCCAAATACTAATACGGGTCAAGGGGTGAAAGCCCAAAGCGTGCGTCTCCCAGGGGGGGGGGGGGGGGGGCTTCCCGGGGTTCCCAAAATTTTTTAGGGATAGTGAGGTCCAGGAACCAGTTTAGAAGGGACTCTCCCGTGGGGGTCCCCAAATGACTTTAGGTTTGGACTGGGACCGAGGGGCCTTGGGTGGGAGTGAGCATGGACTTGGTTGGTGCCGGAGGGGCCATCCAAGGAAGTGCTCAAGAGTAGCTCCCACTCCCGAAAGGGAAACCGATTGCGGTGCTCCCGGCTCATGTGGAGTGGTGCCCCACTTGAGTACCATGCGGCTCATTGGTCCTCGCCCTTCCTAGGGGCTTGGGCCTTCCTTCGGGATGGAAGTGGGGGGCGAGAGGTACCCATACCGGGCCGCTAGGCCACGGTGTTTCGCCCCGGCGTCCCGAAGCAAGTGTTGCACTCAAGACTTGGGATTTAGAGGGTCCCATGATCAAGTCTTGTGGTACCAAAGGATGTTAGGAACTTAGAAGTTTGGTGTGCTTGGCTACTTGTGCTTGTGGGGAGTGTAGCCGAACCTTAAGTTTAGTCTAACCCGGGGAGGGGGATTGGGAGTGATTTGGGAATCCGTGGATGGATGGCTAACACTCCGTTGCTCGTGCAGTGAGTAGCTGAGACCAAGTAGGAGCTGGTACCATAGGCGAGAACCTTGGCAAGGGAACTTAGCAAAAGCCAAGGTGGTGTTAGACGGATAGACGAGGTAAGCTGGCAAATTGGAAAGGAAAAATTTGTGGCTTACAATTTGGTATCGAAGCTGTCTTTTAGGAGTGTTTAGATTTGAGCTTTTGCATCATCTAAATCTAGTTTTTTCTATTTCCTTTCTTTTGTTATTTCCTTTCGAGATTTTGGTTTATATCTAGCTTTTGCAATGTCTAAATTTCCCTTTCTTTCTAGCTTTTTTCATTTCTTTTTCTTTTACTCTTTCCTTTTTATTCATCTTTATAGCAAAGTAATAATTTCTTTTTCTTTTGACTCTAGAGCAACAATTGGTGCAATTGTTCAATATTATGCAATTGCAGTTGAACAACCAAACTCAATTAATGGTGGCATTCACAACATGTGGTATAACTCTTCATGTTCTTAGTGTTAATCCCCGCATTCAGCTAAAATTCTTTCATGGGAATTCTAGGGATGATGTGTACTATTGGTTTGATCACTTCATGGTGATTGCCGTATATCATTCTTAGGATGATGCTCAACATTTGTTTGAGTTTCCCACGTGTCTCCAAGGGACGACACTGTAGTGGTACAATGGTTTGAGGGTAGGCACTCGTAGAGATTAAAGTATTCTCTCAGACATTTTCAATTATGCATTTGGACATACCGACAATTATGATAATGCCTTTCAATAATTGCATCATCTTCATGAAGGGGCATCTTGTGAGACACAAAACCCCTGGGCCCCAAAGTTGAGCCGGAAGGGTGCCACGTGGTAGTGGCCGAAGCGAAAGCCAAACGAGTGTAACACGTTTGGGCCAAAAGCTCCGACTTGAAAGGTTGAGAGCGGGAGTGAAACTCCTAACGAAGTGCTCGAGGAATGAGCACGAAGCGAGCAATAAGCGAGGCTCCAAAAAGGGACCCAAAAGGACCAACACATGACACGTGGAAGTGTCCGAGATGGACTCGAGATGGATCCGAGTTGGAGTCCGAAGTGGAGTCTGAGATGGACCCGAGATGGAGTCCGAGTTGGAGTCCGAAGTGGAGTCCGAGATGGACCCGAGATGGAGTCCGAGATGGAGTCCGAGATGGACCCGAGATGGAGTCCGACATGGACCCGAGATGGAGTCCGAGATGGAGTCCGAGATGGACCCGAGATGGAGTCTGAGATGGACTCGAGATGGATCCGAGATGGAGTCCGAGATGGACCCGAGATGGAGTCCGAGATGGACCCGAGATGGACCCGAGATGGAGTCCGAGATGGAGTCCGAGATGGACCCGAGATGGAGTCCGAGATGGATCCGAGATGGAGTCCGAGATGGACCCGAGATGGAGTCCGAGATGGAGTCCGAGATGGACTCGAGACCAAGACCGAGACCGAGGCCGAAGCCGAGACCGAGACCGAGTCCGAGTCCGAAACCGGGACCGAGACCGAGTCCGAGTCCGAGTTCGAGCCTGAGTCCGAGTCCGAATACTAATACAGGCAGTTGGGTGAAAGCCCAAAGCAATCGTCCCCCGGGGGGGGGGGGCTGCGGGGGGTTCCAAAAGTATAGTAGGGAGAGTGTGGGGGTTGGAGCCCAGTGGAGCCAGTTTGGCTAGGAAAGGCCAGTTTGGGCCAGGAAGGCCAGACCCAGTGTTGGGTGATGAGCTGACCACTGGGAAATCCAAGACTAGAGTGAACACGGACCGACAAGTGGGGTAGCTTGGTGAAGTGTTCAAGAGCCGGCTCTAATTCCCCCGGGAGATCGACTGGCCGATGCTCCCAGTCCAAGTGTGGGTGGCACTACCTACTTGGATACCAGGCGTGGCTCAACGGAACCTCGCTCTAAGCCCATGGCTAAAGCACCCAAGGGCGGAAGGCGGGGAGAGTACCCAGGTGGCTCACGTAAGGCCACGGTGTTCCAAAATGTTGTCCCAAAAGCCCAGACTGTGGAAAGGAAGAGGAGCAGTCCTCTGGGGTAGTGACCAAGGACACAGTTGTGTGGTGAGGAAGTCCCAGAGGACCGTGGGACTTAGTGGTCGGGCCTGTGGGCCTCGATCCAGTGGCAGTGTTGGCAAACACGGTCAGGGGCAGAAAGGGACTTAGTGGAGACTGACAGAGGGATATTGGGGAAGGCTATTCCCCTTGTCGGTGGGCATCCTAAGGATGCTAAAGAGTGGATCTGAGATGACCACTCACGGATGGTTTGCCTAGTCTTGGAGAGCCAAGACTGTGATGCAAGTGGTATTAGACTACCAGTGTGGCAAAGGTGATTGGGCATGGCCCTAGCGTAACAGGCTGCCCTGACGGTGGTACCTTTGTGTGTCGGTCATGGGATCGGACACGTGGAGCACTTGGACCAGGTGCAAGTGTTGAGTGGCATAGATGCCATTCTCGGGGCTAGCAAGTCCTAAGTCCTGAATTGGACTTATGGAGGTGGTGAATGAGACTCCTCCAAGTGGTCGGAGGTGTGGTTAAGTGACTAAAGTAAAATGGAAAAATTATGTCGCTTACAATTTGGTATCGGAGCTGTTCCTTAGTCCGACTTTTATTGGTGCTCAAGTATATCACCATTGATATTGGCATCGGAAGGTCCTAGGAGTGGTCCTATCCTTGAGGAGTAGCACGTCGAGAGGACATGGCTCTCCACTCGAGTTCATGCATGAACTTGGGCGCGATGTGGTGGATAGAAAAGGGGCCAGTAAGGGAACGACTTTGGGATCTTGGGAACAGTATATGGTTTTCCTCAAAGAGTTGAGGATGTGACCCAGATGAGCGTTTGACTTAGCAAACTGGCTAATGTAGTTGTGGTAAACAACTACAGTTGGGATCACGGGAAAGATAAAGACTCCAAAGCAATAAAGGAGTCACAAGATTATCCTCATATAGTTGAGGTTGGTGCTCATGAATGTGAGACCAGAAGTAATGACCGTGGGAGGTCAAATACAGAAGAGGACTCAAGTCCTTGAAATGGTAGCCGGGGCTACCTTTAATAAATGCTGGAACAACCCAAGGAGTTGGGGGGTGTATTTAGAGATGAGTGGTATTCTCATCACATGGACAAGTAGTCCTAAGGGGCAAAGGTTGCCCCAGAGAACAAAATCAAGTGTCAGAGTAACACTTGTGAAAATAGTCCTTTTGAGTAGGACAGGAATGCAAGAAGTGTATTCCAGTGAACTAGTGCCTCACAAGTGGGACCTTACGGGTCTGTGGATTAACCAAGTCCAAAATTACTGGATGACTCAAGTAGAGTCAAGGAATGGTCCTAAAAAGACTGATGGAAGCATTTGGATTGAGGTGTGTTGTACCCCACGAAGGATGGGGGGGGGGATCATAGGATCCAAGGATGAGAACAGAGGGTATCTCATCGATGGCAAAATGTGCCATGCTAAAGTTATGGGAAAGGTGTTCCCAGAAGAAAACAACTTTGACACAAAGTTGTGTGTGACCTCTATGGTGTAGTGCTAACGGATGGTTGGCATGAGAAAGAGCGGTGTTGGTCTTGGCAAAGACTTAGACACAAAGGGGAAGTGTCATAGAGGTAGGCTCGTGGAGCCGATGGTGTGGAGACACCAAATGTGCCAAAGTGTGATACCTTGAGGCTATGTTCGTGGGTTCATGAGAACCCCTTGCCAAAGGGATCCCAATGGAAATGGGAATGACATAGCTTAAGCTGCAGAGCATGCAGTTGGAGTGTGGTGACCCAGATAATGATGGAGGTGTGGAAGCACCAAGCAATGAGTTGTAGGACTTGACAACTATGAGGCAACTAAACAAGAGGTGCAAAATAATTGGTTAAACGGGTAGAAGGTAGCTACCCAAGACTTCTTAATAGCATAGGGAAGTTGGATATACCCTTACGGGGGATAAGTTGCTTGTGTTGCGATATAGTAAGTCAATGTCATAAAAGGAAATACTCATTGTCAAGAAAGCCATCATTGGGACACCCGAACACTCTAAAACACCAGAAGGTGGTGTTTGATGTCGCGAGGGCAATGGATAAGGCCCAAGGGACTAAGTCCTTAGCGAATGATGGATAGAAGGTGCTATCCAAATGTCCAAGGTTGTGGAGACAAGAGAAGACTGTCTACCCGAGTTGGACAAAGCCAAAAATGGAACTTTGGCAAGGCTAGTGACGGGCATGTAAAGGCCCATAAGCAACAATGTAATCCCAGTGTGTGGGATTATAAGGTGAGCATACCTGGATTGAGGAACCACTCCCTGGGCTATTGAGTAGGTTCATCCCTAAGAATACTTGCTAAGGCATGATAGAAAGTGCAAAGCTATCCTCCTAGTCTGGAGGAGAATGATCGAAGGAAAGGTGTGAAGCCAAAAGCAAGAAGTAAGGGGATAGAACCGAACCATAGGAATCGAAAGGCATAACCAAGGTTGGTTATGCTAGCTGGGAATGGAGAGTCAAGTGGGGGCTCGAGGGTTGTTGCCGCTAGCAACGGTGATGCCATGGAAAGTCTAAAATATGGAATTGTCCGTGTTAGACTATGTGGCAATTGGAAAGCTTGCAAAAAGGGAGGCCTTAGCAAGCTAAGGGATAGAGTCCCTTCAAGGTTCCCAAAGACGATTCTAGGTAGCTTAGTATCTAAAAAGGCCAAGCGTAAATGGTTCATAGAACGCGCGAAATCAGAGTGGCGCAGCAAAAGCGTGGTCTTGAAGCTTGCCATGAGGCAAGGCTATCAAGGTTAGGGAAGTAGTTCCCGAGTGTTCAAAGAGAGGGCTTTGGACGAAAGTCGATGGTCAAGGACTTTCACACTTGTGCAAGAACCATGTTACAGTGGTCAGAGGACTTGCCAAGCGAGATTGGCAAGTCAGGGGAACAAATACCCTAGTTGAAGGTGACAACTTCAAAAAGGGTGGGCCATGGGGCCAAGCGTGGAGGAGTCCATGCATGATCACAGACTTGTCAAGTGAGAGGACTTGACAGTGTGGAGGAACTAGGTTCCTAAGCTGTGATCTATAGCGCGCTTTGAATAAAAGTTGGTGCACCGGCGTGGGGAGTCACGCCAGGCATCCTGGGTGATGCCGTCCGTATACGGAGGTTGGGTTCGAGTCCCGACCCTCTAGTGCTTGGGTTCGAGTCCCAACTCACTAGAGCGTGGTGATGGTTTGGAATATGAGGACACTCATTTTTCGGTGGTCATGGACTCTCAGTGTGGAGACTGGTTTGGGCACACCGCCAAGCGAGGGATGCCTCGGAGTCGTGATGCACGGTTAGATTGCTTAATGTGGCTCAGCATATCTAACTTGAACACTTTGGTGCAAGTGGCACCAAGGACGTGGTGAATGAGATGGGGACACCCAGTCTCAGTTGCTATGAACCCTTGGCCGGAAGGGCTGGCTTGGGCGCACCGCCAAGTGTGGGGGATGCCCCCGGGGTCGTAGTTAACAAGTTAAAGGTCTGGAAGACCTAGTACCTATTGGCAATCCTGTTAAGGTGCCGAAGTGAGATCACTAGGTGATCTTGTGGCTAAATAAGGACAAGGTCCTTGTTTGGGGTAAGGAATAAGGTCTTTAGTTCAAAGTGTTGATTTGAACTATTGAGGATGGTGTGGCTTGGTCAAGGTGACCAAGTGGGGAAAAGCACATTAGGGAAATGAGCTATGTCATGGTGATGGCATAGTGTGTCCAAGGAAAGTAGTCTCTATAAGAGACCCATGGGAGGGTCATAAAGTTGGGCCGTGGATAGAGCCCACAGCAGAAAATGCTAAAGAGACTTACTAGGGGTGAACACCCTAGTCTTGGCAAAGCCGAGCCTTTGCTATGGAATCAAAAGAATACCTCAAGGAGGGAGGTAGAGATTCGGTGTTGCTTGGTGCAACAATTAACGGATAGGAGCAAAAGATGAGTGGCCAAGATAGGGCCGTGGAATCCCTTGGAAGGAATCCAAGTGGCAAAGTTAGGCGAGGAACACTAATGTGTTGGATGCTAACAAATTGCGGGAAAGGAAGCGAGTTTCCAAGAATGGATTCTGAATTGCTCCGATTTGGCGAAAGGGGAAGCTCTGAGGGAGGGAGCGGTAAGGTAGCCAAATGATAGGGCCATGGACAGCCCTAGCACAAAGTATGATAACTGGAACTTAGTGCCCAAGGTGGCACGAAATAGAAAAGAGGATGATGGTGCCCTCAAGTAGAGAACTTCCTAGGAGGAGGGAGTGGAGTTGCACAATATGTGCAATGCAAGGTGTTGGAGACACCTAGGGAATTGACTTCCAAAAGTCAAAGAGTAAAAGTTCCAAGGCGCAAACGTTCAATCAATGGAAATTGAGACTACCCAAGAAGGAGTAGTGGGATTGACTTAGAGAAGGGTCTCTAAGAGGTTTAGCGAGAACTAAACCTATAAAAGGAGAGAACCATTACATGTGGTCCAATCAGTCTCTACGTTGGAGAGACTACCCTCTTTAAAGGATGGGCAAGGCATGGTGAGCCTTCAATGTCAAACCATTGACGAATATGGAGAAGGCATGGTGAGCCTTCAATGTCAAACCATTGACAAATATTGGCTAGGTGCCAAGGATGGAAATGGTAACACATGCGGGTGTTACTTTCTAAAATGGTTTACCGTTCGATGAGGACATCGAACTTCGTTTATGGGTGGTGGAGTTGTGAGACACAAAACCCCTGGGCCCCAAAGTGGAGCCGGAAGGGTGCCACGTGGTAGTGGCCGAAGCGAAAGCCAAACGAGTGTAACACGTTTGGGCCAAAAGCTCCGACTTGAAAGGTCGAGAGCGGGAGTGGAACTCCTAACAAAGTGCTCGAGGAATGAGCACGAAGCAAGCAATAAGTGAGGCTCCAAAAAGGGACCCAAAAGGACCAACATATGACACGTGGAAGTGTCCGAGATGGACTCGAGATGGATCCGAGTTGGAGTCCGAAGTGGAGTCCGAGTTGGAGTCTGAAGTGGAGTCCGAGATGGACCCGAGATGGAGTCCGAGTTGGAGTCCGAAGTGGAGTCCGAGATGGACCCAAGATGGAGTCTGAGATGGAGTCCGAGATGGACCCGAGATGGAGTCCGACATGGACCCGAGATGGAGTCCGAGATGGAGTCCGAGATGGACTCGAGATGGATCCGAGATGGAGTCCGAGATGGACCCGAGATGGACCCGAGATGGAGTCCGAGATGGAGTCCGAGATGGAGTCCGAGATGGACCCGAGATGGAGTCCGAGATGGATCCGAGATGGAGTTCGAGATGGACCCGAGATGGAGTCTGAGATGGAGTCCGAGATGGACCCGAGACCGAGACCGAGACCGAGGCCGAAACCGAGACCGAGACCGAGTCCGAGTCCGAAACCGGGACCGAGACCGAGTCCGAGTCCGAGTTCGAGCCCGAGTCCGAGTCCAAATACTAATACAGGCAGTTGGGTGAAAGCCCAAAGCGATCGTCCCCCAGGGGTGGGGGGCTTGCGGGGGGTTCCAAAAGTATAGTAGGGAGAGTGTGGGGGTTGGAGCCCAGTGGAGCCAGTTTGGCCAGGAAAGGCCAGTTTGGGCCAGGAAGGCCAGACCCAGTGTTGGGTGATGAGCTGACCACTGGGAAGTCCAAGACTAGAGTGAACACGGACTGACAAGTGGGGTAGCTTGGTGAAGTGTTCAAGAGCCGGCTCTAGTTCCCCCGGGAGATCGACTGGCCGATGCTCCCAGTCCAAGTGTGGGTGGCACTACCTACTTGGATACTAGGTGTGGCTCAACGGAACCTCGCTCTAAGCCCATGGCTAGGGCACCCAAGGGCGGAAGGCGGGGAGAGTACCCAGGTGGCTCGCGTAAGGCCATGGTGTTTCGAAATGTTGTCCCAAAGGCCCAAACTATGGAAAGGAAGAGGAGCAGTCCTCTGGGGTAGTGACCAAGGACACAGTCGTGTGGTGAGGAAGTCCCAAAGGACCGTGGGACTTAGTGGTCGGGCCTGTGGGCCTCGATCCAGTGGCAGTGTTGGCAAACATGGTCAGGGGCAGAAAGGGACTTAGTGGAGACTGACAGAGGGATATTGGGGAAGGTTATTCCCCTTGTCGGTGGGCATCCTAAGGATGCTAAAGAGTGGATTTGAGATGACCACTCACGGATGGTTTGCCTAGTCTTGGAGAGCCAAGACTGTGATGCAAGTGGTATTGGACTACCAGTGTGGCAAAGGTGATTGGGCATGGCTCTAGCGTAACAGGCTGCCCTGACGGTGGTACCTTTGTGTGTCGGTCATGGGATCGAACACGTGGAGCACTTGGACCAGGTGCATGTGTTGAGTGGCATAGATGCCATTCTCGGGGCTAGCAAGTCCCAAGTCCTGAATTGGACTTATGGAGGTGGTGAATGAGACTCCTCCAAGTGGTCGGAGGTGTGGTTAAGTGACTAAAGTAAAATGGAAAAATTATGTCGCTTACACATCTGAGTTGGTGATGCAATTTAGCATTCGTTTCCGAAGCCTTTTGCTTCGTGCAAAGCCAAATATGTCAGAGCGGATCAAGTTGGAAATGTTGTGGCTAGCATTTCATCAAGATCTTATAGGACTTGTGTATGCACTTACTCCCGCCACTCTTAATGATACCCTTTGCTTGGCACAACATTATAAGACATCATCTCTTCCATTTCTCGCTACATGTCCTTCAACTCTACTTTTTGTAGGAGATGGTCTTATTCCAATGGAAGTTGATGTTGTTGCTGCTCAAGTTCAAAGACAAGGGTGAGGATGTGGTTATGGCCGTGATATTCGTTGTTGGGCATGTGATGAAATTGGTCACACTTATTGGTGTTGTCGGCATTTTTCAGATTAGTAGCCTTCATTTCCTGGGTGGAGACCTTGGTGTCAACAATGTCATATTGGTGCTACTGCAATGGAAGGTTTAAATACCGAAATGCATCTAGGAAATAAGGAATCACACGAGTAACAGAGGGACCTTGTGCGAATAAGTTAATGACCCCTCCATCTTTCTTTTAGGAGTATCATCTAGGAGTTCACTTGGCACCAATTCATTCAATATTTACTTTCCAAGTTCATTTTTATAACAAAAGGTCTCTTATTATTCTCTCTCTATTGGTTGATACAAGTTCGAGTTTATTTTCTATTGCTCGACTTATTGCTGCATATTGCCATCTATATTTGCATTATATAGCAGAGCTAGTTTTCATTCTTTATAACAACGGCCATACACATGCATGTGCACGGGATGAGGCGAACCTAGTTATGAGTGTGGGCAATTTTAAGCTTGGGTTGCAGTCATTGTTGGTGGTGTCAAATCAAGCTTTTGACTCCATCCTTGATATAGATTGGTTGCAACGCAATCATGCCAAATGTGACTTTCAGGCTTCTCCCTCTTGTCTCATATTTCTTTATATTTCATTCATTCCTTTTACTTCCGTACCTTTTCATTCTTTTGTTTTTACCTCTACTTCCATTACTTTTATCTCCCCATTACTTCCTTCTATGTTTCCATCTTGTTCCACTCTTCCCTTTTCCAATCCCTCTGACGATCTTTGTGTTGTAATGGTTGACTGGCTCATGAATGAGTATGTTGATCTCTTTGAATTTGATTTATCATCTAGGACCAAGATTGCTACACATCATTTGATTACAACTAGGGATTCTCGTCCAATTAAAGCTCCTATTCATTGTCAGTCACCTAGAGAGATCAAAATTTTATTTATAAATATTAAGAAGATGTTGTAAAAAAGTGTTATTCGAAAGTCATAGAATCCTTTGACATGTGAACCTCATATTGTGATGAAGCTTGATGGGAATACTTTTTTCTGCATCAACTATCGTCCATTAAACGAAGTGACAATCCTGAATGTGTACCCTCTTCCTCACACTGCTGATCTCTTGGATCATCTTATTAGTTCACCAAGCTAAATCTTGCTTTTGGGTACTGGCAAGTACTAATGGCCAAAGAAAATATTCCTAAGACTGCTTTTTGTACATCATTTGGTTTGTATGAGTTTTTGGTGATGCCGTTTAGTTTAAACAATGTTCTAGTGACTTTCCAATAGATGATCGACGAAGTTCTTTGCAATATGCCAAAGGTGATTATTGACTTCATTGATGATGTCTTGATCCACTCGGAGGGGACCTACGAGGAACACATTTATGATGTTTGTGTAAGCCACAAATTTTTCCTTTCCAATTTGCCAGCTTACCTCGTCTATCCGTCCAACACTGCCTTGGCTTTTGCTAAGTTCCCTTGCCAAGGTTCTCGCCTATGGTACCAGCTCCTACTTGGTTTCAGCTACTCACTGCACGAGCAATGGAGCGTTAGCCATCCTTCCACGGATTCCCAAATCACTCCCAATCCCCCTCCCCGGGTTAGACTGGACTTAAGGTTCGGCTACACTCCCCGCAAGCACAAGCAGCCAAGCACACCAAGCTTCCAGGTTCCTAACATCCCTTGGTACCACAAGACTTGATCATGGGACCCTCTAAATCCCAAGTCTTGAGTGCAACACTTGCTTCGGGACGCCGGGGCGAAACACCGTGGCCTAACGGCCCGGCATGGGTACCTCTCGCCCCCCACTTCCGTCCCGAAGGAAGGCCCAAGCCCCTAGGAAGGGCGAGGACCAATGAGCCACATGGTACTCAAGTGGGGCACCACTCCACATGAGCCGGGAGCACCGCAATCGGTTTCCCTTTCGGGAGTGGGAGCTGCTCTTGAGCACTTCCTTGGATGGCCCCTCCGGCACCAACCAAGTCCATGCTCACTCCCACCCAAGGCCCCTCGGTCCCAGTCCCAACCTCAAGTCAGTTTGGGAGCCCCACTGGAGAGTCCCTTCTAAACTGGTTCCTAGACCTCACTATCCCTACTATACTTTTGGAACCCCCTGCAGCCCCCCCCCCCTGGGGGACGCACGCTTTGGGCTTTCACCCCTTGACCCGTATTAGTATTTGGACTTAGTCTCTGGCTCGATCTCGGATTCGATTTCGGATCCGACTTCGGATTCGGTCTCGGACTCGATCGCGGACTCGATCTCGGACCCGATCTCGGGCCCGACCTCGGACTCGACTTCGGACTCGGTCTCGGACCCGATTTCGGATCTCGGACTCCGTCTCGAACTCGGTCTCGAACTCGGACTCGAACTCGGTCCCCGAGTCGGTCTTGGACTCGATTCCGGACTCTATCTCGAACTCGGTCCTAGAGTCGGTCTTGGACTCGATCTTTGACTTGGTCCCATCCGATGAACTCTTTGTCATTTTGGTCATGCTTTCGGGGTTCCCTTAGCCTACGACACCTCGGCGAGTTGGTTCCTTACAGTTTGTAAAGTGTTGGATCAGATATGGGAAGTTGGTTTAAGGCTAAAGTGGTCGAAGTGCATGTTTGGGTCCAAGGACATGACTTATCTTGGGTACTGTACTTCTCATGAGGTTTGCAAATTGATCCTGACAAACTTGTGGTTGTTCTAAATTTCCCTACTTCGAAATGTGTGAATAATATTGTAAGCGACTAAATTTTCCATTCTACTTTAATCACATAACCACGTCTCTAACCACTTGGAGGAGTCTCACTCACAACCTCCATAAGTCCTATTCCGAACTTGGGGACTTGCTAGCCCCAAGAATGACATCCATGCCATTCAACTATTGCACTTGGTCCAAGTGCTCCATGTGTCTAATCCCATGATCAACACCTAAAGGTACCACCAACATATCAGCCTGTTACACTAAGGCCATGCCCATTCATCTTTGTCACACCAATGATCCAACACCACTTACATCATAGTCTAGTCTCTTAAAGACTAGGCCATCCATCCACGAGTGATCATCCTAGATCCACTATTTAGCTTCCTTATCATGCCCATAGACATAGGGAATAGCCATCTCCAATATCCCTTTTTCGGTCCCCACAAAGTCCCTTTCTATCCATATTCGTGTTCGCCAACATTGCCATTGAGTCAAGGCCCACAGGCCTGACCACTAAGTTTCATTGTTTTCTAGGACTTCTTCACCATATAACCGTGTCCTTGGTCGCTACACTAGAGGACTGCTCCTCTTCCATTCCATAGTCTGGGACTTTGGGATAGCATTTTGAAACACCATGGCCCTACACAAGCCTTGTAGTGTCATTCCTTCCAACTTCTATATCGTGGACGACGCTTCTAGGAGCTTGAAAGATCCACAAAAACATCAAGTTTGCCAGGTATCCAAGTAGGTAGTGCCACCCACACTTGGGAGCATCGACTAATCAATCTCCCGGGAGAGCTAGAATCGGGTTTTAAACACTTCATTAAGCTACCCCGCTTGTCTGTCCATATTTACTCTAGTCTTGAACTCCTCAATGGTTTTATTATCATCCACCATGGATATAGCCTTCCTTGGTCACATTAGCCTTTCCTGGCCAAACTGGCTCCACTGGAGTCCTCCCCTTGTTATACTTTTGGAGCTCACCAAACCCTCTAGGGTTTGAGAGACAAATGTTTTGGGCTTTCACCCTCGGGCTCAGACTCGGACTTGGACTCAAACTCAAACTTGGGCTTGGGCTCAGGCTCAGACTTGGGCTCGGACTCAAACTCGGACTCAAACTCAAACTCGGACTCGGGCTTGTGCTCGGGCTCGGACTTGGGCTCGGACTCGGACTCGGACTCAGGCTCGAGCTTGGGCTCGGACTTGGTCCCAGTCTCGGTCTCGGTCTCAGTCTCGGTCTTGACCTTGGACTCCATCTCAGACTCCATTTCGAACTCCATCTCAGGTCCATCTTGGACTCCATCTTGGGTCCATCTCGAACTCCATTTTGGACTCCATCTTAAACTCTATCTCAGACTCCATCTCAGGTCTATTTCGGACTCCATCTTAGACTCCTTCTCTGTCCATCTCAGACTCTATCTCAGACTCCTTTTTGAGTCTATCTCAGACTCCTTCTCGAACTCCATCTTGACACCTCTACGTGTCATGTGTTAGTCCTCTTGTGTCCCTTTTATAAAGACTCACTTGGATAGTTGAGCTAACACTCATTTGGCTTCTACTTTGGCCACTACCACGTGGCACCTTTTTGGCTCCACTTTGGGGCCTAAGGATTTATGTCTCATAGATATGGAGCACTTTTGAGGCAAGGTGTAGTATCTCGGTCATTTTGTGGATTATCTTTTTGATCGCATTGCACCATTGTGAGCATTACTGAAGTCATCTTTTATCTAGTTTACAGACTATGAGCAAACATTCATGGATCTCAAAAAGCTATTGACAACTCCTCTGGTTTTGGCATATCTTGACTACGCTCGACTTTTTATTTTGCACGTGGATGCTTTTGATATTGATCTTGGAGGTGTGTTAATGAAAAAGAACCCAAGTGTGCCTAGTCAACACTATCCCATTGCATGTATAAGTTGTACATTACAACCAGCGAAGGCGAATTACTCCATGATAAAAAAAAGTAGTGTTTAGCAGTAGTCTAGGGTTTCGAGAAACTTCATGTATATTTACATTAGATGTTATTAGAAAGTGATCATGCTACTGTTACTTCATTATTGAAGTAGAAGAACTTAGTTGGTCGTACTGCTTAATGGGGTTTGAAACTTCAGATATATAATTTTGATGTTGTTCATCGCATAGGGAGTTCTATGGCTAATGCTGATGCCCTTTCTCGAGCTCATTTTCCTTCTTTACTCTCTTTTCATGTTTCTAATAAGCCTGGTGTTTTAGCATTTGTGGATTTTCTAGATGAGGATTCTATGCCGTTGGTGGTTACTGTATTTGACATTTAGTGTTCACAAAGTGCAAAGCAAGATTTACCTTCTCTTGATGAGGTTCGTGAGTGTAACGCATGTGATCATGGGATGAAATTTGGATATACTGTCACTATGGATCTTTGGAACCTTGGGGGATAAATAGAGATAAAATAACCACTAAAGGTATATAGGACATCATCATATGACCGAGAAGTTGCACAAGTCTTTCTATTAGCCGAAGATGTGACATAATGTTATCTAGTATGTGCATAATTGCGTTTGGTGCCAAGCTCGTAATATTTTCTCTCATGTTGCAAAAGGATGGTTAGAGTTAATTGCAGTTTCCCGTTTGTTTGAGCTAGTGGTGTTTGATCTTATGGGACCTTTTTCACAATTGACCATTGGCAATGAATATGTTATTATTGCTTTTGAATACTTGACTCGTTGGGTTGAAGTTCATGTTCTTAAATAATGCCTCTGCAACTACTGTTGGATACTTCCTCCTCAATTAAGTGGTGTTTTAGCATTTTTGTCTAAAGCAGATTCTTTCGGATAATGGTCCCACATTTATGGCTGAGGCATTTCATGTTTTGACATTTCAATTGGGGATACGCCACACTTTCATGAGTGCTTATCATCCACAGTTATACAGTTTGGTGGAATGACTCGTTTGGACATTCAAAAGAATGATCGCCAAGTATGTGAACTTTCAGCATTCGGATTGAGATGGTTATTTGCCACTCTATGGTATACATATGTCACAAAGGTGTAGAGTTCTGTTAGTGTTTCATCATATAAACTCCTATATAGTCATGATCCAAGATTACCAATGAAGTTAGGTTTACTTTCGTGATTGCTATGAGCTACCAATACTAGATTGTGGAATTAGTATTTGACAAGCATTCTTCCACTTATCCAAGCAAAGTCTACCAAACACTTAGGCCATATATAAGTGGTATAGATATAGCACTACAATTCCCATCATCGTCCACTTATGGAGTACAAAATGGATGACTTAGTATTAATTCATTTTCCCCATCTTACAATATGTAATTTATTTAAAGGGCTTCTTGCTTAGTGGAAAGGATCGTTTTGGGTGTTGCGGCAAGTTAAACTGCAAGTTTATGAGGTTTGGCATGACGTCTAGTAAGTTGATCCTTTAGAAATTGTGCATGTGCAACAATTGAAATGTTTTGTACAAAGTTAGATCTTGGCCCATTTACGAAGGAACCTTAATAATCTTCCATTATTCCAAAAGGAGGGGATAATATGAGGTCCAAGTGTATAACTATAATATTGTATATTAATATTAGTGTAATAGGGTTTTGGTAGTTGTCAAATTGGTTTCAATCTAGATTGCTCGCTTCAATATATAAACTAGATTTTTGGGCTAATTGATATAAACATTTTTTGCATTCTTTTTCTATACACATTGCATTATAGAAAAGTTTGGTTTGCTTAGTTTGTATTATAACAAATTATTTTCCTAGTTGAGCATATGGTATATGCACTCACAATATCTAATTTAAATATTATATTTATTTCCATTTAGTTATTGATTACTTGATATTAGTGTTAAATTAAAAAATTAATATTTTTTAGTTTTAGAAAATCTAGGAAATTCTCTTTTAATGTAATTTATAGAGTTATTAAGTAATTTATTGACTTTTTTGCATAAAACCCCTTTATTTCACTTATTTAATTTAATTATTTTGAATATATGAATATGAAAATAAAGCTATAGAAGCCTAATGCATAGGATTTATATTCAATGAACATGAAAATAGAAGCTAAGTTAAATTTAATAAATATAAAATAATTTTGGAATTTGATATAATCTAATAATTTATGATTCTACTTTATACATAAAGAATTTCAAGCTATTTTTGAATACATAATGTTTAATATACACAACTTTTGAGCTTTAAATTTCCATATAAAACTAGTAATATGAAATTTGTCATAATTAAATTCTAGAAGTAAAATCTGATCAAATTGTTAGCAAAAAAAATTAAATAATTACAACATTATTTTTAGTCATTTAGATAAATAATATTAATAGCTACATCATCCACAATGTTACGAATTTAATAAATCAATTATTAAGTATCATTTTGAGTGATGTTAGCCAAGTGGGACACTAGAAGTGTTCAACTTGATTAACATCACTTAGTTGAAGAAAATTTTTTTATATTATTAAGTTTTCTTAAAATTATAATAAATTATAATATTGTGTTTGTGAGTGCATTTACTTGCGGACATGGCATGCCACGTCACTGGTTGCGTGGTCCATTCGGCTAGTGCCACGTCACAATGTATGGGCTCGGTTTGGAAATTTCTCCCGCTTCCAGCGTCTACGCATTGGCGCCGCCGCCGGCCAATCGGATCGTCGCCGCTTGCGCTCCCGGATCGCGCGCCGCCTGCTGGCGCTTCAGCCTTTGTTCGATCTCTAGGTATTCTTCTTGCTAGAGATCTAGGGTTGTAAAGGATGTTCTTATCGCGATCTTGCCACGGTTTTTTAATGCTGCACGCATTCATTGTTTTCTCCACCTTGGATTCATTCCATTCTTGGAATTTTCGCTTTAATCAATGATCGCTTTCGTGTTATTTCTTCCACAGCTCTCACACCTCTCGATCGCGCTGGAAAATGAAGAGCTGCGCGATCGGAAGCGCAAGCACCAGCAAAGAAACGAATCAAGCTCGGGAGTGTCCAGACCATCTGCTGGTGCTTGTACACGGAATTCTTTCGAGGTACTAGCCACTTTCTTATGAATTCTACCGTGCTTGTTCTTATCACTTTTCTTTTTCTGTTCACCGCAGCCCAAGCGATTGGAAGTACTTCAAGCAAGAGTTGAAAGCTCGGCTTGGAAGCAAGTTCTATATTCATGGTAAAGTTTTAGTTTTCTTTTGTCCCTGAAGACCATCGTTTTCCAGCGAGCTCGGTAAATTCATACCTTCAAACTCTGACTGGAATCGATATGGCCGGGAAGCGATTGGCCGATGAGGTCTGATTGTTTATCACTCACACCATCTCTCGGACATTAACTTCACATTGACGACGCAGGTCTCGGAGGTTGTCCAAAAACATCCTCAACTCCAAAGAATATCGTTTGTAGCGCATTCACTTGGGGGACTTTTCGCTCGCTATGCAATTGGGATTCTTTACTTGCCGTCGCAGCCTTCGAAGAAGTTGATGAACCCGTCAATCACAGGACTTGATCCGGTTAGTTTCATCACGCTCGCCACACCACATTTGGGTGTACGAGGACGGCAACAGGTTCGTCGCCTTGAGCTTCGTTCTTTACTTTGTTTCTCAAACCTTGTGATTTTGCAGCTGCCATTTCTTATGGGTGTTCCTGTATTGGAGAAGATTGCCGCTCCAATCGCTCCTTTTATTGTAGGTAGGACAGGACGTCAGCTTTTCTTAACTGATGGCAAGGCCAGTGATCCGCCTTTGCTCCTGCGAATGGCAACGGACTGTGAACAAGGACAATTTATGTGAGATATTGTCTACGTGCTGGAGCACGTCTGTCTGTCCTAACTTTTCCTCTTTTGCTTCTCTCAGATCTGCATTGAGAGCCTTCAAGCTACGAGCTGTTTATGCCAATGTCAGCTACGACCGTATCCTTTCGTCGTTCGTGACGGTGATATGACAATCAAAGCCTTGACAATGACGCTATAGACATGGTTGGCTGGCGTACCTCCTCCATTCGAAGGGAGTCGGAGCTCTCGAAGGTGATGCTAATCGGGTCAGTGGTTTTGAGCTTAAGAACTAATCTATAGACAAGCGTCAGGGCTCAAGGGCGCATCTACGACTTTAACTTGATGTTTTTCTTTTTTATCAGCCTCCTCGCAAATCGCTCGAAGGATACAAACACGTGGTGAACGTCAGGTATTGTCCAGCAATTCAGAGTGACGGGCCTTCTTTCGAGGACAACACCGCCGGAGCGAAAGAAGCGGCACAGAAACAGCCGAGCAGCAAAGAAGCTAAGGAATACCACGACATACTTGAAGGTGATCCCGACTTCTCTGTCTTTTTTATCTACTGACTCTGTTTTGGTAATCGGAAAGAACAGAGGAGATGGTAAGAGGCTTGCAACAAGTCAGCTGGCAGAAGGTTGACGTGAGCTTCCATTCTGCGATATGGCCGTTTTTCGCGCACAACAACATCCATGTAAGCAGCCAAGTCTGTGCGTAGTTTATGCCTTATGATGTGATCTTGGACAGGTTAAGCAGGAATGGTTGCATTACGAGGGAGCGGGCGTTGTTTCTCATGTGGCAGACACGCTAAAACAGCAAGAACACGGTGCGTTCCTGGAGGCGAATCTCTGAATGAATTTGTGCGTTTCGAAAGCGGCTACTTGTGAATGCGAGTGGCGATTGAGGTGAGGAGGCTTTGAATCTAACTTGTGGTTCTAACTTGTGGCTTGTGTAAGAGTGCAACAGGTCATGGTTACCTGAGCTACAAATATACAGGCAAGAAAAAGGCTATTCCATTTCAGGCGGGTGTGAAATTTTCATGGAATAGCAAAATGCTGGAAGGTGGAAGCGCCCACCAATGTTCTTGCAATTGTGATATCTGATACATCTGATACCAAATCTTTCGTTTTCATGTGATCAAAGGTCGTTTAAACAAAGAACAGGAACATGTGAGAACCAGGAGGATTGAATCTTTGGTACGTTTTCCAAAAACTACAAACCTGCAGTGATCTGTTGCCTATAGTTTGTATGATCCGGTTCTGAACTTCACTATCTTATCCTAATATTCCATGCTGTTTGTCACTTTTGGATTGCTGGAGAAAACTTGTAAAGAGGCTTGCTGTTGAATGCCACATGCATGGAAATTCAAGATCTAGAGACAGAATATTTAGGCCCATACATGCGTGACACAGAAAGTGTCGCTTTTTTATTAGAATGGAGGAGGGAGTTCAATGCAATTTGCGGTGGTTGACTGTGTCTAGCTTTTCTCTGAGGCCTCTTTCTTTGGCAACAACTCGCTTTGGCCTTGTGCTCTCCATTTGCTTTCATCAGGTTTCTTGCAAACATGTTCGGAGGAGACAGCAAAAAGGCTGTAGATTTCTCAGGCCGCCTTTTCTGTCTTCAAATGTCTCTCTAGTCTGTTTCGAAGGTGTTCCTTGAGTTCAAAGTTCCTGAAAACCAGCGGTGGTTGCATGGTAAGTTTGTGAAAAGACAAAAGCTGCTGCTTTTTTTTTTTTAGCGTTTGGTGCACAAAGCTGTGAGGCATTTTGCGCGTATAGCCCGTGTCTTTGCCGACGCTTGCGGTTTACTTCTTCTTGATTCTTTCGAACTCTACGTAGCTCTACGTATGTAAACGACGAAAGCGAATCGTTTTTCTCATCTTATGCATTACAGCCGTGAAGTTGAAGCTGTCATTCGAAATTCCGAGAAATCGTGGCCACAATCGCGGCGGTGAGCTTTGCTTCCGTCTCCAGCGCGTCTTTGACAAGTCTCATGTCTCATGTAAGATTGGTGATAACACCGAAAAACTCAAGACTTTTCTCAAGTTAGAGTCTCTAGGTTCTAAGAAAAACAATCCAAAGGGAGCGCCAGTATTTTGCTGCTGCTTCAATGCTGGTGGTGGAGTGGAGGGCATTAAAGCGAAGATTGTTGTTTCTTTCTTCCTTTAGTCTTTTTTCTCCTTTTTTACTTGGCAGTCAAAGAAAACTGGCCTAAGAAACGGATCTGGTGCGTGCATTCCATGTGAAGACTTTGGATCGACGCGTCACAGACTTGAGGCACCGCTGCAAAAATTTCCCACTTCCAAAACGCTGCAAAGAATTGGATCCGGTTATGAATCTTCCAAAGAAAAAAAAATCATCGTTCCGTACTTAACACTCAAACGTACCAATGCCGTACAGTGCAAAGCTGTCGGTGCCGCGGTAACTTTCCACATTTTCTTTTCACTTTTCACCGCGGATGAAACGGCTGCTTAAATCAACGGGTAGAAACGTCCGAGACGCAACAACGTGGCAACGTCGCGCGCCACAGGGCCAGTGAGAAAAGCGCACCTGGCATGCACTGCCAGCAAAGACTAGTGCCACGTTGGACGCTGGTTTTTTAGGGTGTTTAAGAAGCGAGAGGTGAGAGAGAGGAGACACGGCAAGAAGAAGAGAAAAAATTTCTCTTTCTTCCTTTCGTTAAGATCCTGGCAAGGAATCTGTAAGAAGAGGAAGCTCAGCTCGCAATCAATCGATTCCACCGACTGCATTTGTTTGGAATCTCGTGTTAGAATGCTGGCGCTCAACCGCGCATTCATGGATTTGGCAGCGAAGAGCTCCTCCGCGAGGAGAAAGCTCTTCTCTTTTTAGGGATCGATCGGTGGAAGGGCGAGGCCGCGATGGATCCGGGTAGAACAAGGAGAAGAGGAAGCTACATTGTTGTGTGGGTGTAGGATTGGAAGGATCGCGCGCATTGGAAGCACATTGAAAGGAGAGGAAGAATCCAGGCGGAAGGATGAGATCTATATCGCGCTCCTTCTCTTCTCCGCCGATTCTCTCGCCCACCAAGATCCGGCGCCTCCAGCGAACGTTCCACAACGTCAAGCTCATGGTCATGTGTGGCATGATCACGATCCTGGTGCTGCGAGGGACGATCGGCGCGGGCAAATTCGGGACGCCCGCCCAGGATTTGCGAGAGATCCGCGAGCATCTGCCGCGGCGCCACAAGGAGGCCGCGAGCAGAGTCCTGGCAGAGGCGCACGAATCGCGAAAGAAAGCCCCAGGCGATCGCGAGGAGAGGGAGGAGGAGGAGGAGAGAAGCGCAGGATCATCGCCCTACTCTCTGGGTCCCAAGATCTCCGACTGGAACGAGCAGCGATCCCAGTGGCTCCTCAAGAACAGGGCTGGCGGCGCCGCCGCCACTAGCAAGATCCTCCTCGTCACTGGCTCCCAGCCCAATCCCTGCGACAACCCAGTGGGCGATCACTACCTCCTCAAATCTCTCAAGAACAAGATCGACTACTGCCGGATCCACGGCATCGAGATCTTCTACAACATGGCGCACCTCGATTCCGAGATGGCGGGCTACTGGGCCAAGCTCCCACTTCTCCGGAATCTCCTCCTCTCCCACCCGGACGTGGAGTGGCTATGGTGGATGGACAGCGACGCCATGTTCACGGACATGAGCTTCGCGATCCCGCTGGACAAGTACGCGAATCACAACATGATCCTCCACGGATGGGACGAGCTCGTCTACGCGAAGAAGAACTGGATCGGGCTCAACACCGGGAGCTTCCTCCTCCGCAATTGCCAGTGGTCGCTGGATCTTCTCGATGCGTGGGCGCCGATGGGACCAAAGGGAAAGATCCGCGAGGACGCCGGCAAGATCCTCACGCGCGAGCTCGTGGGGCGCCCGGAATTCGAAGCTGACGATCAGTCCGCGCTCGTCTACCTCCTAGCGACGCAGCGATCCAAGTGGGGCGATGGCGTGTTCTTGGAGAGCTCGTACTACCTCCATGGCTACTGGGCGATCCTGGTGGACAAGTACGAGGAGATGATCGCGAAGAATCATCCGGGGCTTGGGGACGATCGCTGGCCGCTGGTGACGCACTTCGTGGGGTGCAAGCCGTGCGGGAGCTATGGCGATTACCCGGTGGAGCAGTGCTTGCGGGAGATGGAGAGGGCGTTTAACTTCGGGGATAATCAGATCTTGGGTGGCTATGGATTCCAGCACCGGCGGCTGGAGAGCGCGAGGGTGAAGAGGACGAGGAATGACACCGCCAGGCCCCTGGATGATCTACCATCGATATCGCGAGTTTCTTCCTCCTAGCTATGAGGTTTTTTTTGTTTTTTCGAGTTCTTCCCAAAAGGTTGGAGCAACCCATTTGTCTTGTCGTGATGGAAGTTGATAGATTGTTTTGATGCTCGCTCGATCTATCGTATCGGATGATCATTGCCTTTACATAGTTTTTCTTATCTAGACATTGTAAGATAAAGGCCTGGTTTTGATGAAAAGTTTTTAAAGCGCTGATTTTAGGGTTCTTGAGCTATGGAGCGATGGCGCTAGTGGCGATCCTGGACTTCTTCCGGGTATGGCGCATTGCGCGATTTTCTCTTTCGCGAGCTTGGAAATGTCAATGCAGGGACGTTTGTGGGAGGTTTTGGACACGCAATGGCTCCTGGCACTGAGGAATTTGTCAATGAAGGATCTTCTTCTCCTTCCATCGCATATGAGAGTCCCTTCGATCCTTTGTTTCTCGTGCATTGACGGTTGGGATGGAAGGCCTTAGGATTGCTGGCCCAAGACGCTCCAGGATTTGCTCGCTCTCTTTTTCTCGAGAGGTGAAGGAGAGCTCAAAGGTAATTCTTTTCGCAAAACCTTGTCATTGACAATGTTTCTTAGCTTCTCTCAGGTGGATCGCTTCCAAGTGTTATAACGCAGGGCGTGAACGCCAGGAAACCATGAGGTATGCATCTCCTTCGATCCATCGATCGTTTTTGAGAAGACTCGCGTTAGATTCTTTCCAGATTGAAGGACTTTCTTCGTTGGTAGTAAATGATACTAGCCATTCTTGTCAACCGTTTCAAAGCATCGTGCCACACAAAACCGCAACCTTTCTCGGCGACGAGGACGTGTAGCTGGACGCATTCTTGTCGTCCATTAGAATTCGCGAGCAACGTAGCCATGGACAGCACTCGAACTGCATGCCTGTGGAGATCTCTCGGCGAACATGTTGAGGTGAGGAGCGTAAGTTCTTGAAACACTGGGGCAGGACCTCTGTAAATCGCCAGGACGTCACGGCGGTGATCTCTGTTTGGTGTTGCTACAATTTGTTATCCGAGAACGACGACGGTGCGAGCAAGTGTGGCTTCCCTTTGAGCAGAGGCATGAAGAGATTGAACTTGCGTCTCGGTGGAGCTGGACGTGATCTTGTGATACAATCTCAATGCCGTTATTTTGTTCCTTCGTTGGAAGTGGAATTTTTTAAAAATGCTTGGCCTTTTTTTATTCTTTTTCAGCTCCGAAGTCAAGAAGAAAACCTATTGCTCTTCCTATCTATATGATTGTGTGACTTCTCGTGGACTCGATGGTGTATCTGGGGAAGATTAAGGAGCTTCTACTTCCTGAAGTTTTATATTAGCAAAAATACCGCTCGGGATTTAGTGTTCCAAACCCAGTTTGAATATCTAAGTTTTATCGAGAGATTCTATACATCAATATAAACATTTTGGTTTAAAGAACCTTTTATTCATCTTTTGATTTGTTTTTGTCGAATCCTTAAAAATACTATAGGGATAAGAACCTACTTACTTGCTATTTATTAATCACAAGAAAGAAGTCGAAATCAAGCATACTGAATGGAAGCCCCCTTCAATGTGAAGGTACCCTGTCCCCTCGGCACCAGCGTCACAACGAGCTTGTCCGCTGACTTTAGGCCCAGGATCTCGACATTAGCCTTGATAGAGAAGGTGGTGTTCACGGTCTCGGTGTGCTCACCGATCCCGAGCATGAAGTGGGGGACGTTGGAATAAGTGCCCACGTACTCGGCACAGCTGACGCGCGTGTTCTTGTTGGCCTCGGGCAGGTTGATGAACGCGTTGAAGCTGATGGGGGATTGCATGTTAATCTCCATGCCCTCCAGCACCAGGATCTCGTCACAAGCGCTGCCTTTGGGCTGATCCACCGTGATCGTCACCGGCTCCACCCCAACTTCCAAGGCCTTGGGGTTCTCAGCTGATGCTTTCACCAGCCGATACTCATACGACGATCCACTCCAGGGCGTCTGTTTCAGTGGCTTGGGCTCGTAGGCGGTCCAGCTCTTGTCGTCAGGCATCGCCTGGTACTTGTACTTGAGCATCTTCTCGCTGTTGAGGGAATCTTTCACCTTGACGCGAACGAGATCTTGGTTCTCGTCAAAGAAGAGGAACTCGGTGTTGAGGTAGTCCGAGTCTGTGAAGTCCTTGTTTCCCAGAGACCTCCACACGTCCCACATCCGATCGACGTTACCGTGGTGGCTGTAGAAGAGAGGGTCTCTACCGGCCGAGTAGAAGTTGCCCATGTCCTCGAAATTCGGCTGGTAGGGGCTGCCGCCAAATATGTGCACAGCATTATGTGGCGCCCTCTCCACGCCCCCTGGGCCATTCTTGCTGCCGCTGCCTTTCCTGCAAGTATATATGGCTGCAAGTATATATGGAAGCGCATGGGAATGGACGTACCTGATGGGGTGGCCAAAGAACGCGTCCGGCTGCTTCACCTTTGCGACGTTGTTGTACATGATTGAGAGGTTGTCCTCGCGGATCTGCTCGTCGCTCTTGTCATCAGAGCCGGGCGAGTAGATGAGGTCCACCCGTGTGGGCTCATAGTGACTCGTGTTGCGCTTTGCGTCGCAGAGGGCGGTCTCGCGGCGAAACATGTCTGGGATGTACCTCCCGCCTTCCTGGTCCCAGCTCCAGAATGGGAGAGCAAAACTAGGATCCCCGATCAGGCTCCCCAAGATCTTCTCGTGGAAGTAGAGATACCAGCGATGCCACGGCAGGAAGAGCCAGTTGAAGTGGATCTGGAGCGTCTGCTTTGGGGCGCCCTCCTGGCGGTAGCCATAGCTGCAGTAGGCGCAGTGGACGTTGGCCTGCTGACGTAAGCTGCGCGGGTCGTCCGGGGCGAGGGCGCGCATCTTGGCGTAGGCCTCGTTGTACTTGGCGATGTAGTCCTTGTCGACGAGGTGGGCGGCGGGGCGGACGCGCATCTGGCCTGAGTCGGGCTTGAAATCGATGGTGGCGCGCTTGGGCTTTGGGGGGCAGCACACCCGGATGATGTCGTCGCCGACGCTGGGGAAGTGGCAGTGCTTGAACGAGGGCAGTCCTATCGGATCCGCCAGCGCGTGGCTGTCCACTGATGAGGCGAGAGACGCACCACCGGCAATGGCCCCGGCCAGGAGCTCGCGGCGATCGATCGAGGGCGTCACAGGGGAGGAGTTAGAGTTACACGCATTGGCTTCTTTCCTGGCGTTGGCGGCGATCTTGAGCGGACGCGTGCGGGACGGGCGCTGGAGCTCGAGGCGATCGATCGACAGTGCCACCATCCCAGACATGCTCGGTAGCGAATACATTGTCAAAGGAGGCAGCTATACAACACATAGCAGTTGATACTGGCGTTTATAGGGGCGCTATTGCATGGCTCTCGTGTCTAATGTGAACACTTCCGGATTTTTATGCTGATTGAATTTAATAAACCAATTATTAAGTATCATTGTTAGTCAAGTGGGACACTACAAGTGTCCAACTTGATTAACATCACTTAGTCACTTAAAATGATATTTGATAATGGCTGCTGGCACTGAGGAATTTGTCAATGGAGGATTTCTTCTATCACATATGAGGGTCCCTTCGATCCTTTGTTTCTTGTGCATTGACGGTTGGGATGGAAGGCTTTAGGATTGCTGGCCCAAGACGCTCCAGAATTTGGAGATGCACGTTTTTCTCGAGAGCTGGAGGAGACCTCAAAGTCCAATATCTAAGTTTTATCGAGAGAATCTATAAATCAATATAAACATTTTGGTTCAAAGAACCTTTTGTTCATCTTTTGATTTGTTTTTGTGGAACCGTTAAAAATACTATAGGAACTTTCAGAAGAACCTACGCAGCAACTTGCTATTTATTAATCACAAGAAAGAAGTCGAAATCAAGCATACTGAATGGAAGCCCCCCTGAATGTCAAGCTACCGTCTCCCCTCGGCACCAGCGTCACAACGAGCTTGTCCGCTGACTTTAGGCCCAAGATCTCGACATTAGCCTTGATAGAGAAGGTGGCGTTCACGATCTCGGTGTGCCCCTTACCGATGTCGGACATGAAGTGGGGAACGTTGGAATAAGTGCCCACGTACTCGGCACAGCTGACGCGCGTGTTCTTGTTGGCCTCGGGCAGGTTGATGAACGCGTTGAAGCTGATGGCGGATCGCATGTCAATCTCCATGTCCTCCAGCACCAGGATCTCGTCACAAGCGCTGCCTTTGGGCTGATCCACCGTGATCGTCACCGGCTCCGCTTCAACTTTCAAGGCCTCAGGGTTCTCAGCTGATGCTTTCACCAGCCGATACTCATACGACGATCCACTCCAGGGCGTCTGTTTCAGTGGCTTGGGCTCGTAGGCGGTCCAGCTCTTGTCGTCAGGCATCGCCTGGTACTTGTACTTGAGCATCTTCTCGTTGTTGAGGGAATCTTTCACCTTGACGCGAACGAGATCTTGGTTCTCGTCAAAGAAGAGGAACTTGGTGTTGAGGTAGTCCGGGTCTGTGAAGTCCTTGTTTCCCAGAGACCTCCACACGTCCCACATCCGATCGACGTTACCGTGGTGGCAGTAGAAGAGAGGGTCTCTACCGGCCGAGTAGAAGTTGCCCATGTCCTCGTTATTGTGCTCGTCGGGGCTGCCGCAAAATATGTGCACAGCATTATGTGGCGCCCTCTCCACGCCCCCTGGGCCATTTATGCTGCTGCTGCCTTTCCTGCAAAGTATATATGGCTGCTAAAATGGAGCGCATGCATGGGAATGCACGTACCTGAGGGGGTAGCCAAAGAACGCGTCCGGCTGCTTCACCTTTGCGACGTTGTTGTACATGACTGAGAGTTTGTCCTCGCGGATCTGCTCGTCGCTCTTCTTATCAGAGCCGAGCGAGTAGATGAGATCCACCCGTGTGGGCTCATAGTGACTCGTGTTGCGCTTTGCGTCGTAGAGGGCGGTCTCGCGGCGAAACATGTCTGGGATGTACCTCCCGCCCTCCTGGTCCCAGCTCCAGAATGGGAGCGCAAAACCAGGATCCCCGAAGTAGAGATACCAGCGGTGCCACGGCAGGAAGAGCCAGTTGAAGTGGATCTGGAGCGTCTGCTTTGGGGCGCCCTCCTGGCGGTAGCCATAGTTGCAGTAGGCGCAGTGGACTTTGGCCTGATGACGTAAGCTGCGCGGGTCGCCCCGGCTGAGGGCGCGCATCTTGGCGTAGGCCTCGTTGTACTTGGCGATGTAGTCCTTGTCGACGAGGTGGGCAGCGGGGCGGACGCGCATCGGGCCTGAGTCGGGCTTGAAGTCGATGGTGGCGCGCTTGGGCTGTGGGGGGCAGCACCGCCGGTTGATGTCGTCGCTGATGGTGGCGCGGTGGCAGTGCTTGAACGAGGGCAGTCCGATCGGATCCGCCAGCGCGTGGCTGTCCACTGATGAGGCGAGAGACGCACCACCGGCAATGGCCCCGGCCAGGAGCTCGCGGCGATCGATCGAGGGCGTCACAGGGGAGGAGTTAGAGTTACATGCATTGGCTTCTTTCCTGGCGTTGGCGGCGATCTTGAGCAGACGCGTGCGGGACGGGCGCTGGAGCTCGAGGCGATCGATAGACAGTGCCACCATCCCAGACATGCTCGGTAGCGAATACATTGTCAAAGGGGGCAGCTATACAACACACAGCAGTTGATACTTGCTTTTAAAGGGGCGCTCTTGCATGGCTCTCGTGTCTAATGTGGACGTTGCAACTCATACCCAAGCTTGGATGACTTTGCTGGCTCCGCAGCATTACTATGGACCTGATCGATTCATTCATCCGGTTTAGGAAAGTTGCATGGAACCTTCTTGCTTCAATGGCGTGCACGTCTTCGGCCCGCCACCTTCTTCCGGTGTCCATCTTATGTGATCTGGTTCTCAGTTGTCAGTCACACGTACGGCATTGGAAGCATGAAACGCCAACGTTTATGAGAAATATGAGAATTCGAATTGCTGCAAAAGAACATGTAAAGTTTGATCTTTTAGGCATTGCTTCAAGAGACAAAACAAACAATCCCCCTTGCTTATACTAAAACAATATGAAATTTTTTAAAGCCTGATTTTAGGGTTTTTGAGCTTATGGAGTGGGAGGAAGAGAGGATAGTGCATTTCTGCGTCGCCACGAGCGCCTGTGGAGAGCGCACGTCGTGGAATTCTTCCAGGTATGGCGCATTGCGCGACTTTCCCATTTGCGAGCTTAGAAATTTATGCCAATGCAGGGGCGTTTGTGGGAGATTCTGGACACGCAATGGCTCCTGGCGCTGAGGAGTGCGTCGATGGAGGATCTTCTTCTCCTTCCATCGCATATTTCCAAGGTGAGAGAGAGAGACTCTCGATTCTTTGTTTCTCGCGCATTAATGGATGGCAAGGAATTGTGGCTTTAGGATTGCTGGCCCAAGACGCTCCAGGATTTTCTTGCAGACGTGCGCTCGCTCTCTCTTTCTCGAGAGCTGATGGAGACCTCAAAGGTATTTCCCTTCACAAAACCTTGTCATTCACAACGTTTCTTAGCTTCTCTCAGGCGGATCGCTTCCAAGTGTTATAACGCAGGGCGTGAACGCCAAAAAACTCCACGAGGTATGTCACTCCTCTCCATCGATCGTCTTTGAGAAGACTCGCGTTTAGATTCTTTCCAGATTGAAAGACTTTCTTCGTTGATAGTAAACATCTCTCGCGTTGTCAACGCTACAGAAATCGTGGACGTCGGTGCTGACCAGGTAAACATCCATCATTCTCCGGTGTATCATTCACGGGCATTTTGTTTCTTCCTAGGGGTATCTTGCGCAAGTCTTGGCGTTCCACCACAAACTTCCAGTAGTCGCAGTAGATTGCTCGGTGCACAAACACAACCGTGACAAACAAACGCGCTGACTGGATCCAAAGATACTACGCTTCTCGCTCCGGTAAGCTTGAGTTGGTGCCATTCTTGTCAACCGGTTTTTCTTATCTAGACATGAGTACTTGCCCAGCAAATGCTGGGTGGTTTACAAAGAGGTTCAATATAAAACCTTTTTATAGATAGTGTTAATTGTAAAAACAGAAGGATTTTGAGGAAGGAGGTGGCTTTGGCATGTGGTGTTTTGAATTTTAATTCCAAGTCCATGTGGTGATGTGCATTTTGATAAAGCCACATAAAGTTGCCCATGAGTGAAAACTGAGTGGGGCAAGTAAACTTTAACTCGGTCAAATGTCTGTCCTTGGCATTTGGAAATTGTTAAGCAGTAACCCAAGCAAATTAGAAATTGTTGTTTGGACATTTTGTATTTGATAGTATTAGTGTGATATGTGGGATAAAAACTCGTGTCCCTTTAAATTGCCCCATCACAATTTCACAACCTAAAACATTTGGTAGTGCATTTTTCAGGATGAGATGTGTGCCGTTGCATAGTCCTATTGATGGAAACATATTTCTTAGATAAAAATAACACCTTGTTTGAGAGAGAGTTTATGTGGTGGGAGACTAGAAGGTGTGATAGAATTTAAAAATTCTGTCGGAAAATTTTCAGGATGTTCAATGTCAACAAAATCAATGCTTTTGTAGATGTATGTATCACCTTGTAATCTAGAGACAATAGTGTTGTTGATTGCAAATGTATCATCATTAAGTGGGGTAAGTATGACTCAATTGGCTGCAATATAACGGTTTGAAATATGAAGTACTGAAGGGTAGACAAAATCAATAATTGATGAATAAATTAGTTGTGTATGAGGTAATAAAATGGAGTTAGAAGGTAAAGATGGTAAATTTTTAAAATTTTTATTATTTCCAACTTTGAGAAGCCATTCAGACCATGATTTATCACTTTTAGCAAGCCGTATATTTGTTTTCAAAGATAATTTTCTAAATAATCTCCATAATTTATTCATTCTTACAGAACTTAAAACAATTTATGCCCTATGTTCATATGGAATGATTGGAAGTGTTTGTTTAAAGTCCTCGTTAGTGACAACAATTATGCCACCAAAAGGTAATGATGTATTTTTTAGGTCTCGCAACACTCAATCAATAGTAGTGAATGCATGAGTGTGAACCATACTTATTTCATCCCATAACAATATGTTAGTAGTTTTGATTTTTATACTTACTTCACTATTAGCAGTTATAGCGAAAGTTAATGTTTCATTTATTGGAACAAAAAGTTTAAAAGTAATATGTGAAGTTCGGCCATTATAAAGTAAAGTACTTGCAATTCCTATCCAAACCATGCTAACAACATTTTTTTTTTCAGTTGTAAAATATTTATAAGAGTAAAACATGAAATGTTTTACCAGTACCACCAGGGCAAATGTATCGATTATGCTCAGTTGGGTGATCAATAACATTAAGAATATCATTAAAAATATTTAACTGTTCTTGATTAAATCGAGGAATATTTTGTTCAACATTTTGATATATTTGTGTTGAGTTGACAATATTTTCATCATCAAGATTTTGAGATGGCAAAGGTAGATGATAGTTTCGATTAGTTTTGCCATGCATTTCATTTTAATTATTATATCATGTAAAGCATGTTTATAATGAAAAATTGGATTTGTTTGCATGAAATCCTTAGAGAGGAAGTTTTTAAATTTATCCCATAAGAAGTAAAGATCTTTTGGAGTGCAAAAGATACAAAGTAATACAAATAATTGTCTTAATTGTTATAGCATTTTAAAAAAGCAAGCATCTTCTAAACATTTTTCCCATTTAGTATCATCAATTATAAACCCCATTGCATCTGCAACTTGTTGAAATGTGTCATAATAAATATTGTTAACTGTCTTGAGATCTTTAAAAGACATAGCACCTTTTTTATGGAGTAAAATAAAACATAAATGATATAATTCAACATTAGATGGCGACATAGAATACATTCGGGGAATGACATTTCTTGTATGTCGAATTTTCCAGTTATGAGTATGAGGGTTAAATGTATAATATAAAGGGATTTCAGGATATGTATATTGTCTAGCATTTGGGTCATTTATATTTAATTCAAACCATTTTGTTAACATCGTACTATTTTGAGTAGCTCTTTGAAGTGCTATTTGTTCAGAATCTTCTATAAAATAGATGTTTTGAAAATTTGGAAGATGGATAGGAAGAAGGATTATAGGGGTCAAACGACCATGCATTTTAAATTTAAAAAGTCTCCATATTGCCTCTAGAGTAGATACATAACGTGTATTTAAAAATGTTGAGATTTCATCAATTTAAAATATTATCAGGTTGTTGCGTTGTTGAATGGATTTCAATTGTAGCATAATTATAATCTTTATAAACATATTGAAATAAATATTTAATACTTTTTATAGTAGCACAAGTTTCAATATTAATATGAGCATTATATTTTTTACAAAGGTATTTATTATAAGGCACTACCCAATGATTATCAATATAACACCCATTTTTTAGAAATGTACGGCCATTATTAGGTCTATAATAATCTGAATATCCATCAACACTAAAAGTAGTTTCATAATTAAATTTTTTTGGATAACCTTTTGAGCAAGTGCCATTTTCCATGCAAAGACTATTAGGGTAAAGACGCTCACATGGACTATATATCATATGAGATGTAATTATTTTAGAAATTTCAAGTTCATTTTGAGGATCAAACAATTGTGCCGTTATGTATTGGTTAATAGCATAACGGTCTTTAATCTTGTTTTCATGAGATAAAATGTGGAAGGCCTCTTTTTTGAAATTCAATTACATATATAAAAGCAATACAATTTCCAAAAATATGTTTTTTAGTAATATCATTCAAAAATTCTTTAAGTTTGATATAAAATACTCTAGAAACCAAGTCTGGACGATCCTTAGGGCTTTCATTTGGATGTAAGTTCTTAGAAATTTCTGGCCATTTGGGATTACATGTAAAAGTAATGAAAAGATCTGGCTTTGAAAAATGAGTAACTATAGCCATTGCATCTTGATAATTTTATTGCATTGCTCTAGGGCCACCCCCAAAACTTGAAGGTAAAATAACAATTTTGCTTGGATTTATATTTTCATTAGTAACACGGTTTGCAACATAATCCATAAAACTAGTATACATTTCAACTCGCAATTGTTTCTGATGAGTGCGATAGTAATTCAAATTATTGCTTTCAACTTTTATATAAGCATCGACAATATATTGTTATGTGAGTTTTCCTACATGTAAAATTTGATCAAAACCAAAGTGTATTGTGTCTCTTATAGATAAGCGGTATGCATAATATTGGAGTAATGTAATTCGACGTCTGGAATTAAAAATATTTTTGTGCCAACTTCTGTCACCAAAAGGAAATATTAATGGGTAAACCATTGGATCACAATTATAATCAAGTGTTGAGATACATTTAGAATTGCTTACAGTTGGATATATACAAATTTCATGACTATGTGTCGCGCATGTGACTTTGGGTATCGAAAATTACCTGTCGACCAGTCCTTACGGACACTCTTACCTTACTGCCACGATGGCAGGAGGTCGGTATTGCTGGTTCCTTTTATCAGCCCCTCTTGTTCAAGTGTTAGTTTACTGGGCTTAGCACCTGTACTTAACTAGATGGACATAAGGTAGGAACTCCTATGTGTTTCTAGCTGAGCATACTCGGCCTGGGTCTTAGTTCTCTTTTGCTCTGTCTTGCACTGGCTTGACAAGAACCCTCGTGTATTGAGATTGGTCCCTCAATATTGCCGGATGATAGCTTACCGTGTCTGCCAAACACCCTCACTATCATGCCCTTTGTGTTAGTCTCAATTCGGTCCCAAATGCTATTTATGGAAAGTGTCCAGATTTACTTATTTGGCATATCTACGGAATGTAGAGATTGTCTTGAACACAATTGTGTTCGTCCCGTGTCCAAATTTGCAATCTAAGGACATTCCATATTTAGTAAGTTTCAAATTTGTCCCAAAGACTAACTCCTGATACTAAGGGAGGCTTGGGGTGAAAGCCCAAAGCGTGTGTTCCTCAAGGGGGGGGGGCTGTAGGGGGTTCCAAATGTCCAAATGTATAGTAGGGATAGTGGGTAGGTCGGGCATGGCCGACCAACTTGAGGCATAGTCTAGCTCCCGCTTGCGTGCTTGTCCTTGTTCTGCGTCCGGCTTGGGTCTAAGCCCAAGTTCCATTCCATGCTAGTTGGTGGAATACCCATATCCTCACGTTAGGCCACCGGTATGCCGAAATAGCGCCAGACTCCATTTGGCTCCGTTTTGCGTGCTGGTCCTGGCATTGGGATGCTGGTTGCTCCAGGACTGTTCCAAGTCGCTCTGGGCTCCTGTCCCTTCACTCCTTGGGCTTTATGCTCGGGAGTTGCTCCGTGGTTCGGTTCCGACACTCCTTGGCTCCATGCTTGGGAGTTTGGCACCGTTCTATCGTTCAGTGGCCCAAGGCCCTGAACCTCGGGTTCCTATGGACACGTGGCATGGACACGTGGTATGTGACATGTGGCATCTGTCACATGGCACAAAGAGGGTTTAGGTTCCGCAAGGTAAATCACCATAGGATAAAGGGTCAAAACCACGTGCACTACATTTGGCATTAGAGGATGAGTCTCAACGAGTACTATTCAATGAGATTGGGCAACTAGTCTCGTTGCATACACAGAGATGAAAACGATGATCCGAGTGGGTACACGTTTGGTGTAAGGGGTTCACATTCGTTCCTTGGGTATGGTTTTGGTTACCTTTTATACCTAATAATGTGAGCTTGCTCTTGGGCTCATAGGATGGATTTGAGATGCTCCGTTAGCACGAGTTTATGCTTGGGCTCGTGAGTGAGGCACATTAGCAACTCAAGGTTATACTTTGAGTTGGCAGGATTAATGTTAGCCTATCGGTGGTTCCATGAGTTGTTCCAGTGGTTCTATGAGTTGTTCCATGTACCGTGGGTGAAAGCAAACCTCCTTGAGTTTGCTATGAATGGCAAATAGGCTAGTCCGTAGCTATTTAGCACGGCACTAATAGATCTTTCCTAGGCATGATTACAAGTGAATCAACCAAGATTGTAGGGAAGTCTATTGGTTCAAGTAATCATTGTCGTGCTCTCTCATAAACTTTTCTTGGATTGGACTGAAAGCAGTGCGAAAGCAAGCTTGAGGTTTAGTCAAAGATGAGACCGAAAAGAGAGTCGTCGGGGACGAAGGATCAAACACGTAAATCATTTTCTTTTTTTGAGGAAATGATTCGTAATGAGGTGTTAACTCATTGCTCGTGTTCACATTATGCAATCAAGAGTCATTACCTTAATGCATCTTGGAGATGATAATCTTACAAATGGTGAGTTATGGGATGGATAGCAGTGAAGCGCTATACCATTTTGTCTAGGCTTGCTATTGGAAGATTTGGGTTGCAATGCTCAATTCTTTTCCAGGGAACCTTGCTATTGCTCCTTGAGTAGCTTGGTGTTGGGTTAAGTTTTGAGTTTGGTCGAAAAGCGAGTAGCATGAGCTTGTCCGTGTTGTGAACAAAAATTGGTGGTGTTCAGTGTTGTAAATCTCTATTGGTGGAGTGTGGCATTTATGTTGCATTTTGTCGAATTGAGTTGGCACTTGATGCTCACATAAACCTTTGAAGTAATGACATGGGTGTTGCTCATGGTGTTGCTTAATTGATGATCAAATCATTGTAATTTTGTATCATATCCATGTGATAATGAGCAATGTGTTTACGAAGTTGCTTGGTTAAATGATGATCAACCCCAAAGTGGTTGATGGTGAAGCTAATCTACTTGCACGGAGTAGCATTGTAGTAGCTTTGATTGGATTCTCGATAGTGGTCCATTATGCTAAGCTTAAGTTGGTTCCTTAGTTCCTTGAGTTTGCCCATTGAGGTGTTGGAAAGGGTTCTAGCATCCATTTGCTATAGCTCATTAGTTGATCCGTTAACACTTGGAATAGATTGTTGGATAGAGAAGGTGTAAGGTTGAGGCAATGACATTACTAACACTTGTGTTAGTGGAAGTGGCATTGTTATTTTAAGTGATGAGGAAGTTTCCTTAAAGCTTGATTTTCCATGTCATTTTTCTTATTAGTGTTTTAGTTTCACATTAGATCTTGAAGGTGGTTGAAAAAAAGTGTTGGTGCAATGTGGATATCTGAAGATGTGGTCTTCGTGATCAAGCATTGGATATTCCATTTGCATTTTTACGGATATCGGTGTTGGATGACAAAAGAATGGGCAAAAAGATGTTCAAGGCTTAAGCATACTATGGGTCATGAGAATTTATGTTGAGGTGAACCTATGTGAAGTTGTTAGTAGGAGGAAGTTGGTTGAGTTTTGAAAGTTTGTATTCCTAGACTAGGAGTCATTCTTTCTCTGGGATGGAAAGATTTTCCACAAATTTTCTTAGACTTTTCCAATGGCTGATTTGTTATCACTTTGCTCGAAAACCATTCCGTTTTCGAAAGCTAATACAAACTAGTGAAGGGGTTGGAGTTGACTTCGGTTAGCTTAGACCTTAATATGTAGTTTGTATGATGCAGACCGAAAGGGATGCTAACTTTTGGGGCTAAGGCAATTGAGTTGAATAGAGTCTGGAGTTGGTGTAAAAAAGTGGCCATTGCACTTTTCTAAGAAGGGTGACCCTTGTGCCTTTCTTTTGTAGCGTTATGCTTGGTGGCAAGTTGCACCTTGCAGTTTGTTAGACTCTATGAGAGTAGTGAGCTCTCATTGATCTTGACTTGGACTTGTGTGAGACACAAAATCCCTAGGCCCCAAAGTGGAGCCAGAAGGGCGCCACATGGTAGTGGCCGAAGTGAGAGCCAAATGAGTGTAACGCGTTTGGACCAAAAGCTCCGACTTGAAAAGTCAAGAGCGGGAGTGGAACTCCCAACGAAGTGCTCGAGGAACAAGCACGAAGCGAGCAAAAGGCGAGGCTCCAAAAAGGGACCCAAAAGGACCAACACATGACACGTGGGAGTGTCCGAGATGGACCCGAGTTGGAGTCCAAAGTGGAGTCCGAGATGGACCCGAGTTGGAGTCCGAAGTGGAGTCTAAGATGGACCCGAGTTGGAGTCCGAAGTGGAGTCCGAGATGGACCCGAGATGGAGTCCGAGGTGGACCCGAGATGGACCCGAAATGGAGTCCGAGATGGAGTCCGAGATGGACCCGAGATGGAGTCCGAGATGGAGTCTGAGATGGAGTCCGAGATGGAGTCCGAGATGGAGTCCGAGATGGAGTCTGAAGTCGAGACCGAGACCGGGACCGAGACCGGGACCGAGACCGAGACCGAGACCGAGACCGAGACCGAGACCGCGATCGGGACCGAGGCCGAGGCCGAGACCGAGCCCGAGCCCGAGTCCGAGTCCGAATCCGAGTCCGAGTCTGAGTCCGAGTCCGAGTCCGAGTCCAGAGCCTGAGAGGGTGAAAGCCCAAAGCGTTCGTCTCCCAGACCCTGGGGGGTTTGGTGAGCTCCAAAAGTATAGTAGGGGGAGGACTGCAGTGGAGCCAGTTTGGCCAGGAAAGGCCAGTTTGGCCCAGGAAGGCCGGACCCAGTGTTGGGTGATGAGCTGCCCACTGGGAAGTCCAAGACTAGAGTGAACACGGACCGACAAGCGGGGTAGCTTGGTGAAGTGTTCAAGAACCGGCTCTAGTTCCCCCGGGAGATCGACTGGCCGATGCTCCCAGTCCAAGTGTGGGTGGCACTACCTACTTGGATACCTGGTGTGGCTCAACGGAACCCGCTCTAAGCCCATGGCTAGAGCACCCAAGGGCAGAAGGCGAGGAGAGTACCCAGGTGGCTCGCGTAAGGCCACGGTGTTCCGAAATGTTGTCCCAAAGGCCCAGACTGTGGAAAGGAAGAGGAGCAGTCCTCTGGGGTAGTGACCAAGGACACAGTCATGTGGTGAGGAAGTCCCAGAGGACCGTGGGACTTAGTGGTCGGGCTTGTGGGTCTCGATCCAGTGGCAGTGTTGGCAAACACTTCCAGGGGCAGAAAGGGACTTAGTGGGGACTGACAGAGGGATATTGGGGAAGGCTATTCCCCTTGTCGGTGGGCATCCTAAGGATGCTAAGGAGTGGATCTGAGATGACCACTCACGGATGGTTTGCCTAGTCTTGGAGAGCCAAGACGGTGATGCAAGTGGTATTGGACTACCAGTGTGGCAAAGGTGATTGGGCATGGCCTTAGCGTAACGGGCTGCTATGTCGGTGGTACCTTTGAGTGTCGGTCATGGGATCGGACACGTGGAGCACTTGGACCAAGTGCAAATGTTGAGTGGCATGGATGCTATTCTCGGGGCTAGCAAGTCCCAAGTCCTGGATTGGACTTATGGAGGTTGTGAATGAGACTCCTCCAAGTGGTCAGAGGTGTGGTTAAGTGACTAAAGTAGAATGGAAAATTTAGTCTCTTACAACTTGGTGGCTCTGCAACTTGGCTGAGGATAGTGATGTCCAACTTAGTTGTTTGTAGTTGAGATGTTGGTACCTATACTATAGCTTTGTTTAAGTGGAGGTTGTGTACCGATATGAGTCCATCTCGTAGTCTTCACTTTAGTTTCGACTAAGTGTTGATTACGCATAGTTAGCCTCTTCAAGGCATGCTCAGAGCCGTTGGCTAAATGTATTGGTGAGCTTATTGTGGTTGAGTTGGATTTGAGTGGTCATTTGGTTTGTGCTTGTCTATGAACTTTTATCTCATACCGGAGGTAACACGTTTATGTTGGACAAGTGTATGACTCGATGACGTGAGTTTAGTGTTTGGGTCTCGTGAAAGCAAGTTGAAAAAGTGATGGTTAGTTGCTTTGCAACTAATGATTGCTTGTAGACTTTGTCAAGGACTGTTGACACTTTCTTCGCTCGATGATAATTTAGCAGTGATAGGCTTGCTTTACCGAATGGTGTTGCGGAGGAACGTGTCGTTAAACTTCCATGGGTATTCCATGTTGGCATGTCGACTCTACCTCTGTTGATATCATTTGGTTGCGTTTAGTTCATAGTGTTGGATTTCATGGAGTCTTGGACGTGGTGATTCATTCCTTGAGGAAGTGTTATCTGTACCTGAGTATTGTTGAGAGATTGGTCTCGGATACTAAGTAAAGTATCTCCGACTTTGGTTAGCTTGGTTGCTAGAAAGTTTTGAGTGGTGATTCACTCTTGCTTTCTACTAGCTTTGTTCTGTTGTTGATGGCATTGAAGTGATGCCTTATCGTTGACATTATTGAGGTTGAGATTTTAGTGAAATGGGATGTCTCTCCACAAGATTGATATCGAGTTTCATTAGTTTTGATGGAAATAGTGTTCATGATTTGGCTATGACTTTGTGTTATTGGCATTCGTGCATTTGCTAGTTAGCAACTGTCATGATGTTCACATGAACTGAGTGGCAAGTTTGAGTTAGTTGTGTTCTAGATGAGATTGTTTAGTAAGGGTTAAGCTTTGGCTTTTCCTTGAAAAGTGGTTCAGTCAAGGACTATGCTAACTCTACAAGTGGAAGAGTTAGTGATTGATATTGGAATATTTGAATCCTTATGGGATTTTAGTTGAAATATATTGATCATTGATAATTCTTCTTGTGTTTGTTATGAAGTGAGTTACGTCTTGCTATAGATGGATTCATGGAGGATCGTTTGGTGATCACTTGTTGAGCATAGCTTCGTTGTGCTTAGCTTTTGGATTGATGCAGATATGCTCTTCATTAGCTTTGGCATTATGAAGTTTAGCTTATGGATGTGTTGAGGAAGATATTGTGGATTGCACTATGATTTCTTCAATAACATTGAAGTTAGTTCATGCAAAACTTGTGATCATTATTAGGCAAGACTTGGCTATAAGTTTCTTCGAGCTTTTGGTTCCTTGAGGTTTTATGCTTGTGGTCCATTTGTTAGAAGTTGTTGGGGAAAGCATTTTTGTCTCATTAGCTTCGATGTTGAAGTTGGCTTTTGCATTTAGCAATCATTGGTTATAATTGACTATCATTTAGAATAGTTCATTGTCATTGTCAAAGGTTTTACTTGATTATTATTGGTATAGAATGATTTACCGTTCTTCGGGATGGTAAATTGTTTCTTCGACAATGATAATGCATCTCCTTATTGATAAAATGATTGATGATCTTTCATGGTGGTTATTTGTTCTCTTTGATGGCTTATGGCTTTTCGCAATATCACATGTTCTTTGTGATTTGCTCTGGATTGGTCTTTTGGGTTTGAGACATCAGTAGGATATTACTAACACTTGCTTAGGCAACTTGAGTTCCTTTGTATTGTTGGCTGGGATCTATTCAGATTGGCTTTTGTGATAGTTGGCAGGAATGAATGTTGTTGGTCTTACCACATTTATTCTCTTCTGTTGATTGTTGCTCGAGTTAGTTTTGATAGATTTGGATGTTATTTCCTTTGGGTGATACATTCGCGAGCATTGTGCTTGTTAGTCAATGATACTTTGTGTTCTTTGAGTTCTCTCTAGTAAGTTGTTAACTTACTGTCTACTATCTTCGGTAGTTAAGTTTCATCATTGAGTTTCCTTGATGATATACTAGCTATGGATGGTCATTCCTGTGTTTGCCAAATTATGATGATCTTGGTGGTTCCTGCACTATTATACTGATTTATCAAATGATAACTTTCTTGGAATACTTTTGTGTTCTAATCTAAGATATATTCACTGATAGTTAAGTCTCTAAGATATCATTGTTTATGACTTTGATATTGTCCATCTATTGATCTTTGAGTTTGGGCCAATATAGGCAGACTGGCTTCGGCACTTCGTGTGCATGGTGAAATCTCTAGTCATGGGGTAGCTACTATCGACTGGTCACATAACCCGCCTCTCTGTCGATGTTCCTTATTCCGTTAAAAGGGCGTGACCGTGTAAACAACTCTAACTGCCTGTTTACAGTAGTCTATCTAAACCTTACCGACGGGTTTGGTTTCTTTGCTCATGAGGGTTGGGGCCTCTGGCTTCTCTCTCTATGTCTCTGCGGGCAGGGCATATCACACTTTTGTAAGCTGGGTGACTCCCAGAGCACCAAGGGTGGCTGACTCCGTTAGTCATTTCTTTGTCGGCGACGGCCGGAAGGTGTCTGAGTTGGTAGCGCATCCGCGTTAGACAAAGAGGTTACCCCTAACTCATTTAAGTTGGTGCATTTCTCACATAGTGTGAGTACTGTGAACTTTTTCTTGAGTTGTTTCCTTGGCGGTATTCTAGAGTTGAGTATGCATCGACGAGGACGTCGATCTTCCCTAGGGGGGGAGAGTGTCACGCATGTGACTTCGGGTATCGAAAATTACTTGTCAACCAGTCCTTGCAGACACTTTTACCTTACTGCCACGATGGCAGGAGGTCGGTATTGCTGGTTCCTTTTATCAGCCCCTCTTGTTCAAGTGTTAGTTTACTGGGCTTAGCACCTGTACTTAGCCAGATGGACATAAGGTAGGAACTCCTATGTGTTTCTAGCTGAGCATACTCGGCCTAGCTCTTAGTTCTCTTTTGCTCTGTCTTGCACTGGCTTGACAAGAACCCTCGCGTATTGAGATTGGTCCCTCAATATCGCCGGATGATAGCTTACCATGTTTGCCAAACACCCTCGCTATCATGCCCTTTGTGTTAATCTCAATTCAGTCCCAAATGCTATTTATGGAAAGTGTCCAGATTTGCTCATTTGGCATATCTACGGAATGTAGAGATTGTCCTGAACACAATGGTGTTCGTCCCGTGTCCAAATTTGCAATCTAAGGACATTCCATATTTAGTAAGTTTCAAATTTGTCCCAAAGACTAACTCCTGATACTAAGGGAGGCTTGGGGTGAAAGCCCAAAACTTGTGTTCCTCAAGGGGAGGGGGGGGATGTGGGGGGTTCCAAATGTATAGTAGGGATAGTGGGTAGGTCGGGTATGGCCGACCAACCTAAGGCATAGTCTAGCTCCCGCTTGCGTGCCTATCCTTGTTCTGCGTCCGGCTTGGGTCTAAGCCCAAGTTCCATTCCATGCTAGTTGGTGGAGTACCCATATCCTCACGTTAGGCCACCGGTATGCCGAAATAGCGCCAGACTCCATTTGGCTCCGTTTTGCGTGCTGGTCCTGGCATTGGGATGCTGGTTGCTCCAAGACTGTTCCAAGTCGCTCCGGGCTCCTGTCCCTTCGCTCCTTGGGCTTTATGCTCGGGAGTTGCTCCGTGGTTTGGTTCCGACACTCCTTGGCTCCATGCTTGGGAGTTTGGCACCGTTCTATCATTCAGTGGCCCAAGGCCCTGAACCTCGGGTTCCTATGGACACGTGGCATGTGACACGTGGCATCTGTCACGTGGCACAAAGAGGGTTTAGGTTCCGCTTCGTGGTGTTATCCTATGGTAAATCACCATAGGATAAAGGGTCAAAACCACATGCGCTACACTATGTGGCAGTTTTCCATCATCACTAACAAACACAACAGCAACATCATTTGTCTCTGGAGCATTATAGTGTCGTGGATCAGTTTCTTTAGTTTTTAATAACATATAAATACCACGTATAGGATAACCTGAAAGTGTAGCAGAACAAATTTTTTCTTGTTCCATTTTATACATCATTTTGAAAGCTTGAGCATATGGGTTAACATGACGAAGGAGAGCATCACAATGTTTAAATAAGTTTATCTCACAGCTTGAATTAAAAGGGTTTTGCTTTCTGATATTTGTAGCTTCTAGAGTATCAAGCATATAAAGTTGTCCATAAGTTCGATATTGACCTTCAGAAGGATGTGCTGAAACAATATTATGATATATTTGACCATGGATTTTAAAGCAATAAGGACCATGACCTTTTACAATATCAATATTAGAAGACATAGATACAAAAGCAAGAGCACTATTGTAGTGTTTAATATTTGTTTTAAAATTAGAGTTCTTATTTTGCTTGTAAAGTGAAAGTAAATCAAATGGTAAAGGTGAAATTGGAGGTAATATAACTTGGTTATTCTAGCAACACATTGAAGAGTTTTCATCTTTAAAATACAATGCATTAGAAAAAAGTACAAACAAATGTTAAACTACCAATATTGTTAAAGTCATTATAAATGCTATGGCTTGCTAGTGTGGTATTCATAGGTGGGTGTGGTGGATTTAATATTGCTTGATATATGTAATTGTCATAATTACATAGGTTCCAGATGCTTCTGAGTGTCCAACTGATTGCTATATATAATCATTATCATGATTAATATTTTGGTGTATAGAATCATTATCATGATTATTTTGAACAACTATAGTATGTGTATCATAATCAATCATAGTTTCAGAGGCATCTAAATCTCCATTAGATTGTTTACTATGTCGTATGGTTCTCAAAAGATGGTGGAGGCAAGGCATTTTCAGTCACTTTGATTATATTTTTGATTATATATATATTTTTTTAATTGAGTTTGTATAAAAGTTTATGCAGAATAGAAATGCAGACTACAGTTGGATATATATAAATTTCACAACTATGTAATGATCTGAAAGGAAAATATTAGACTTTTGCGAAGCACACTCAAGAACAACAAAATAACTCCAATATTGTGTTTACCAATCTCTACCTCATAACCCACAGCTTTGCAATTTTGAGCTGCAGCCACAAGTGCTGCTCCTATGCCAGCATCAGGTTACCTGGCACAGCATCCCAGCACAGCATCGTTGAGACCGGCCCTCAAACTCTTGGAAACTGGAACTAAATTTTAGATTCGACAGAAGCAGTATCGGACAGAAAAAAAATCTCATCATAGAATACAAAGATATTCAAACTTACAACTTACCTCGATCTAAAAACGAAGCTAAACCAGGTGATGCTTGCGGTGGCACTTGCTACTTCTCCTTCTCTTTCAAGGAAAAGGATTTCCAAAACTTTAGGAGCAGTGCTAGCTGGCGCAGCCACTCAACAGCCCTACGTCAACTTGAAACACCTGGTTCCTACAAACGGAGTTGATCCCGAGCATGTGCTGAAATAAAAATCCCTCACAGGCCCAGCAGCAAGGATTCCTCGAGAGAATCCAGGGATGAAGAGGGAGTGTCCTTGATAATTGCTTTCCTGTAGGCCAAAGAGCTCATGAGGTAGTGGCGAATAAGGATCAAAGCTTTGCTGACTTGGAAATGAGCCAATTTGCCTCTCACAGTCCTGAGTTGATCCTGAGAAGAGCCTGGATTGTGTGCCCGACTACCATTCTACTCGCCCCTGCTACTTACCAGGCACAGGCTCTCACGAAAAATGCCCACACAACCGTGTCTGACCAGAGCAGCCATGGAGCCCTAGGAGTGCATGGCATAACACTTGTCACCATGCCCTCTTCCCTTCCCGGCCACACGTGCATCCCGCCCATTGGCCACCACAACATTGAGCCGATATTCCCGCTAACCATGGCCACCGGCCCTGGCCCGAGCCTGGGCTGGCCTCCCCTTGCCGAGAACCATGGCTTCCGAGGCTGCCCCGGGCCTGGGATTGGACGGCTGCAGGGGTGTGGGTTCTTCGTTCTTATTGTAAGATATAGTTTTTGATGAAAAGTTTTTAAAGCGCTGATTTTAGGGTTCTTGAGCTATGGAGCGACGATGCTTCACAGGCGCTGGACTTCTTCCGGGTACAGCGCATCGCGCGATTTTCTCTTTCGCGAGCTTGGAAATGTCAATCCAGGGGCGTTTGTGGCAGATTTTGGACACGCAATGGCTCCTGGCACTGAGGAATTTGTCAATGGAGGATCTTCTTCTCCTTCCATCGCATATGAGAGTCCCTTCGGTCCTTTGTTTCTCGTGCATTGACGGCGGGGATGGAAGGCCTTAGGATTGCTGGCCCAAGACGCTCCAGGATTTGCTCTCTCGAGAGGTGAAGGAGACCTCAAAGGTAATTCTTTTCGCAAAACCTTGTCATTGACAATGTTTCTTAGCTTCTCTCAGGAAGTGTTTTAACGCATGGCGTGAACGCCAGGAAACCATGAGGTATGCATCTCCTTCAATCCATCGATCGTTTTTGAGAAAACTCGCGTTTAGATTCTTTCCAGATTGAAGGACTTTCTTCGTTGGTGGTAAACGCGTCGAACGATACTAGCCATTCTTGTCAACCGTTTCAAAGCATCGTGCCACACAAAACCGCAACCTTTCTCGGCGACGAGGACGTGTAGCTGGATGCATTCTTGTCGTCCATTAGAATTCGCGAGCAACGTAAGCCATGACTGCATGCCTGTGGAGATCTCTTGGCGAACATGTTGAGGTGAGGAGCGTAAGTTCTTGAAACACTGGGGCAGGACCTCTGTAAATCGCCAGGACGTCACGGCGGTGATCTCTGTTTGGTGTTGCTAGAATTTGTTATCCGAGAACGACGACGGTGCGAGCAAGTGTGGCTTCCCTTTGAGCAGAGGCATGAAGAGATTGAACTTGCGTCTCGGTGGAGCTGGACGTGATCTTGTGATACAATCTCAATGCCGTTATTTTGTTCCTTCGTTCCTTTGTGCCGATCCCCGAGGAAGTGGAATTTTTTAAAAATGCTTGGCTTCTTTTGATTCTTTTTCAGCTCCGAAGTCAAGAAGAAAACCTATTGCTCTTCCTAATTGTGTGACTTCTCGTGGAATCGATGGTGTATCTGGGGAAGATTAAGGAGCTTCTACTTCCTGAAGTTTTATATTAACAAGAATACCCCTCGGGATTTAGTGTTCCAAACCCAGTTTGAATCGAGAGGATCTATAAATCAAAACATTTTGGTTCAAAGGACCTTTTATTCATGTTTTTGTGGAATCGTTAAAAATACTATAGGAACTTTCAGAAGAACCTACATAGAGCCACAGCGACTTGCTATTTATTAATCACAAGAAAGAAGTCAAAATCAAGCATACTGAATGGAAGCCCCCTTGAATGTGAAGCCAGTCTGTCCGGTCGGCACCAGAGTCACAACGAGCTTGTCCGCTGACTTTAGGCCCAGGATCTCGACATTAGCCTTGATAGAGAAGGTGATGTTCACGATCTCGGTGTGCTCACCGCTCTTGAGAATGAAGTGGGGGACGTTGGAATAAGAGCCCACGTACTCGGCACAGCTGACGCGCGTGTTCTTGTTGGCCTCGGGCAGGTTGATGAACGCGTTGAAGCTCATGGGTAATTGCATGTCAATCTCCATGCCCTCCAGCACCAGGATCTCGTCACAAGCGCTGCCTTTGGGCTGATCCACCGTGATTGTCACCGGCTCCGTTCGAACTTCCAAGGCCTCCGGGTTCTCAGCTGATGCTTTCACCAGCCGATACTCATACGACGATCCACTCCAGGGCGTCTGTTTCAGTGGCTTGGGCTCGTAGGCGATCCAGCTCTTGTCGTCAGGCATCGCCTGGTACTTGTACTTGAGCATCTTCTCGTTGTTGAGGGAATCTTTCACCTTGACGCGAACGAGATCTTGGTTCTCGTCAAAGAAGAGGAACTCGGTGTTGAGGTAGTCCGGGTCTGTGAAGTCCTTGTTTCCCAGAGACCTCCACACGTCCCACATCCGATCGACGTTACCGTGGTGGCAGTAGAAGAGAGGGTCTCTACCGGCCGAGTAGAAGTTGCCCATGTCCTCGTAACCCGGCTCCTTGGGGCTGCCGCAAAATATGTGCAGAGCATTATGTGGCGCCCTCTCCACGCCCCCTGGGCCATTCACGCTGCTGCTGCCTTTCCTGCAAGTATATATGGCTGCTAAAATGGAAGCGCATGGGAATGCACGTACCTGATGGGGTAGCCAAAGAACGCGTCCGGCTGCTTCACCTTTGCGACGTTGTTGTACATGATTGAGAGGTTGTCCTCGCGGATCTGCTCGTCGCTCTTCCCATCAGAGCCGGAGTAGATGAGGTCCACCCGTGTGTCATAGTGACTCGTGTCGCGCTTTTTGTCGTAGAGGGCGATCTCGCGGCGAAACATGTCTGGGATATACCTCCCGCCCTCCTGGTCCCAGCTCCAGAATGGGAGCGCAAAACTAGGATCCCCGATCAGGCTCCCCAAGATCTTCTCGTGGAAGTAGAGATACCAGCGGTGCCACGGCAGGAAGAGCCAGTTGAAGTGGATCTGGAGCGTCTGCTTTGGGGCGCCCTCCTGGCGGTAGCCATAGTTGCAGTAGGCGCAGTGGACTTTGGCCTGATGACGTAAGCTGCGCGGGTCGCCCCGGCTGAGGGCGCGCATCTTGGCGTAGGCCTCGTTGTACTTGGCGATGTAGTCCTTGTCGACGAGGTGGGCAGCGGGGCGGACGCGCATCGGGCCTGAGTCGGGCTTGAAGTCGATGGTGGCGCGCTTGGGCTGTGGGGGGCAGCACCGCCGGTTGATGTCGTCGCTGATGGTGGCGCGGTGGCAGTGCTTGAACGAGGGCAGTCCTAGCGGATCCGCCAGCGCGGGGCTGTCGACTGATGGGGCGAGAGACGCACCACCGGCAATGGCCCCGGCCAGGAGCTCGCGGCGATCGATCGAGGGCGTCACAGGGGAGGAGTTAGAGTTACACGCATTGGCTTCTTTCCTGGCGTTGGCGGCGATCTTGAGCGGACGCGTGCGGGACGGGCGCTGGAGCTCGAGGCGATCGATCGACAGTGCCACCATCCCAGACATGCTCGGTAGCGAATACATTGTCAAAGAAGGCAGCTATACAACACATAGCAGTTGATACTTGCTTTTATAGGGGCGCTCTTGCATGGATCTCGTGTGTAATGTGAACACTTCCGGATTTTTCTGCTAGGGGAGTTGACACTGGAGCTTTTGACACATGCATGCACGAGCGATTGAATTTAATAAACCAATTATTAAGTATCATTGTTAGTCAAGTGGGACACTACAAGTGTCCAACTTGATTAACATCACTTAGTCACTTAAAATGATATTTTATAATGGCTCCTGGCACTGAGGAATTTGTCAATGGAGGACTTCTTCTCTTTCCATCGCATATGAGAGTCCCTTAGATCCTTTGTTTCTCGTGCATTGACGGTTGGGATGGAAGGCTTTAGGATTGCTGGCCCAAGACGCTCCAGGATTTGGAGATGCACATTTTTCTCGAGAGCTCAAAGTTTGAATATCCAAGTTTTATCGAGAGAATCTATATAAACATTTTGGTTCAAAGAACCTTTTATTCATGTTTTGATTTGTTTTTGTGGAATCGTTAAAAATACTATAGGAACTTTCAGAAGAACCTACGCAGCAACTTGCTATTTATTAATCACAAGAAAGAAGTCGAAATGAAGCATACTGAATGAAAGCCCCATTGAATGTGAAGCCACCCTCTCCAGTCGGTCACAACGAGCTTGTTAGGCCCAGGATCTCCACATTAGCCTTGATAGAGAAGGTGGCGTTCACGATCTCGGTGTGCCCCTTACCGATGTCGGACATGAAGTGGGGAACGTTGGAATAAGTGCCCACGTACTCGGCACAGCTGACGCGCGTGTTCTTGTTAGCCTCGGGCAGGTTGATGAACGCGTTGAAGCTGATGGCGGATCGCATGTCAATCTCCATGTCCTCCAGCACCAGGATCTCGTCAGAACCGCTGCCTTTGGGCTGATCCACCGTGATCGTCACCGGCTCCGCTTCAACTTTCAAGGCCTCGGGGTTCTCAGCTGACGCTTTCACCAGCCGGTACTCATATGACGATCCACTCCAGGGCGTCTGTTTCAGTGGCTTGGGCTCGTAGGCGGTCCAGCTCTTGTCGTCAGGCATCGCCTGGTACTTGTACTTGAGCATCTTCTCGTTGTTGAGGGAATCTTTCACCTTGACGCGAACGAGATCTTGGTTCTCGTCAAAGAAGAGGAACTCGGTGTTGAGGTAGTCCGAGTCTGTGAAGTCCTTGTTTCTCAGGGACCTCCACACGTCCCACATCCGATCGACGTTACCGTGGTGGCTGTAGAAGAGAGGGTCTCTACCGGCCGAGTCACCGCTGGTATCTCTACTTCCACGAGAAGATCTTGGGGAGCCTGATCGGGGATCCTAGTTTTGCGCTCCCATTCTGGAGCTGGGACCAGGAGGGCGGGAGGTACATCCCAGACATGTTTCGCCGCGAGACCGCCCTCTACGACGCAAAGCGCAACACGAGTCACTATGAGCCCACACGGGTGGACCTCATCTACTCGCCCGGCTCTGATGTCAAGAGCGACAAGCAGATCCGCGAGGACAACCTCTCAGTCATGTACAACAACGTCGCAAAGGTGAAGCAGCCGGACGCATTCTTTGGCGTCAGGTACGTGCATTCCCATGCATGCGCTCCATTTTAGCAGCCATATATACTTGCAGGAAAGGCAGCGGCAGCAAGAATGGCCCAGGGGGCGTGGAGAGGGCGCCACATAATGCAGCCCTGACCAGCCGAATTTCGAGGACATGGGCAACTTTTGGGGCGCCCTCCTGGCGGTAGCCATAGTTGCAGTAGACGCAGTGGACGTTGGCCTGCTGCCGGAAGCTGCGCGGGTCGTCCGGGCCGAGGGCGCGCATCTTGGCGTAGGCCTCGTTGTACTTGGCGATGTAGTCCTTGTCGACGAGGTGGGCGGCGGGGCGGACGCGCATCGGGCGCGAGTCGGGCTTGAAATCGATGGTGGCGCGCTTGGGCTTTGGCGGGCAGCACGCCCCGCTGATGTCGCCGCTGATGATGGCGGGCTGGCAGCGCTTGAATGTGGGCAGTCCTATCGGATCCGCCAGCCGGGGCTGTCGACTGACGAGGCGAGAGACGCGCCACCGGCAATGGCCCCGGCCAGGAGCTCGCGGCGATCGATCGAGGGCGTCACAGGGGAGGAGTTAGAGTTACATGCATTGGCTTCTTTCCTGGCGTTGGCGGCGATCTTGAGCAGACGCGTGCGGGACGGGTGCTGGAGCTCGAGGCGATCGATCGACAGTACCACCATCCCAGGCGTGCTCGGTAGCGAATACATTGTCAAAGGAGGCAGCTATACAACACACAAGAGTTGATACTTGGTTTTAAAGGGGCGCTCTTGCGATGGCTCTCGTGTCTAATGTGGACGTTGCAACTCATACCCAAGCTTGGATGACTTTGCTGGCTCCGCAGCATTATTGTGGACCTGATCCATTCATTCATATGCTGTTTACAAGGTACTACGCGCGCCCGCCCCCCCAATGAAGCATGAATCCGACCGGTTTAGGAAAGTTGCATGGATAATGTCCGTCGACCTTCTTGCTTCAATGGCGTCCACGTCTTCGGCCCGCCACCTTTTTCCGGTGTCCGTCTTATGTGATCTGGTCCTCAGCTGTCAGTCACGGACTCATAAATAGCTCTTCTACAAACATTTTTTTCATTTAATTGAAGACTCAGCTCCTGACATACGGCGTGAAACACCAACGAAAATAGAGCCCCAACAATGTCCACATAGAAATATGAGAATTCGAATTGCTGTAAAAGAACATGTAAAGTTTGATCTTGGCATTGCTTCAAGAGACAGCCAATTCATCAAAACAAACATGCTGATACACCTAGTGAAGAATAAACATACTAAAACAATATCAAATTTTTTAAAGCCCTGATTTTAGGGTTTTTGAGCTTATGGAGTGGGAGGAAGAGAGGATAGTGGCGCATCTGGAGGTGCTCGTCGCATTTCTGCGTCGCCACGAGCGCCTGTGGAGAGCGCACGTCGTGGAATTCTTCCAGGTATGGCGCATTGCGCGACTTTCCCATTTGCGAGCTTAGAAATTTATGCCAATGCAGGGGCGTTTGTGGGAGATTCTGGACACGCGATGGCTCCTGGCGCTGAGGAGTGCGTCGATGGAGGATCTTCTTCTCCTTCCATCGCATATTTCCAAGGTGAGAGAGAGAAACTCTCGATTCTTTGTTTCTCGCGCATTAATGGATGGCAAGGAATTGTGGCTTTAGGATTGCTGGCCCAAGACGCTCCAGGATTTTCTTGCAGACGCGCGCTCGCTCTCTCTTTCTCGAGAGCTGATGGAGACCTCAAAGGTATTTCCCTTCACAAAACCTTGTCATTCACAACGTTTCTTAGCTTCTCTCAGGCGAATCGCTTCCAAGTGTTATAACGCAGGGCGTGAACGCCAAAAAACTCCACGAGGTATGTCACTCCTCTCCATCGATCGTCTTTGAGAAGACCCGCGTTTAGATTCTTTCCAGATTGAAAGACTTTCTTCGTTGATAGTAAACATCTCTCGCGTTGTCAACGCTACAGAAATCGTGGACGTCGGTGCTGGCCAGGTAAACATCCATCATTCTCCGGTGTATCATTCACGGGCATTTTGTTTCTTCCTAGGGGTATCTTGCGCAAGTCTTGGCGTTCCACCACAAACTTCCAGTAGTCGCAGTAGATTGCTCGGCGCACAACACAACCGTGACAAACAAACGCGCCGACCGCATCCAAAGATACTACGCTTCTCGCTCCGGTAAGCTTGAGTTGGTGCCATTCTTGTCAACCGTTTCAAAGCATCGTGCTACACACAGGTCGTGCTGCAAACCCGGGCCCCAAGACCGCAACCTGTCTCCTTGGATCGGGCAACGAGAATGTGTCGCTGGATGCATTCCTGTCGTCCATCAGCATCCGCAAGGAAGACGAGCAACGTAGCCACGAACAACACTCCATTGTCTTGGCCGGACTGCATGCCTGTGGAGATCTCTCGGCGAACATGTTGAGGTGAGGAGCTCGTGCTCGTCCGTAAGTTTGTCACTCTGTAAACTCTGGGTGTGTTGGCAGGACCTTTGTGAATCGCCAGGACGTCACGGCAGTAATCTCTGTTGGGTGTTGCTACAATTTGTTGTCCGAGAACGACGACAAGTGTGGCTTCCCTTTGAGCAGAGGCATGAAGAGATTGAACTTGCGTCTCGGTGGAGCTGGACGTGATCTTGGATGCCAGGTGATCAGTCCCTTGACTTCCCTGTAAAAAGCTAACAATGGATACTTGTAGAGTGCTCACCGCTGGAAAGATATTGGTTGCGAGATGGCCGTGGCAAACTTCGACGTGCATGCATTCCGGGCTGCTTTTCAGATCGTGAGTGATCTTAATCCGCTCGTTTCTCCTGGTTTACAAACTGGTGGCGTGCGCAGCTCCTCCATCGCTTTTACCCCGGCATTGCCGTCACCAGTCCTTCGGTCGGTCGCATCGGCAAAGCAAAGCGTCGCAAGCAAATGCGAAAGCCAAGCTCTGAGTGCCAAGCATGCCACGGGAAAGGTGGCGACGACGCTGGAAAATTCGTGGCGTTCCAGCACTACTCCGCCGAGGCTCTCAAACGACTTGGCCTTCCCGAGGTCTCGCGGGAGGACTTGGCTGAGATCTGGAAAGAAGTGGAGCCGTTTCAGGTACGCGAGCTTTCTTGGCAGTGGTAGTACTTTACCTCTCGGTTTCAATGCAGGCACTTGTTGCTCCTTTCTGGTCGTTGAGAAGCGCCATAGCTCCGGTGCTGGAGACGTTGCTACTGATGGACAGGCTGCTCTATCTCAAAGAACAGGAAAGTGAAGTTCCGTCTTTCAGCGCCATGCTGCTGCCGGTGTTCGACCCTTCTGTATCGCCGCGTAACATGGCAGTTGTTGCTACGAGGAGAAAATCCGGAGACAAAACTAGTAGTGAGAGCCTGCTTGGCTGATTCGCTGCTCTGCTTCACGGACAAAATCTCTTTCGTTCTGCCAACGAGTTACGTCCACAAAGACACAAAACGAGAAGCTATAGAGACGTACATGGCAGAATCCAAAGAGTTAAGAAACACCGGTGTTTGTTGCTGCCGGAATTCAGCCTTTGCTGATGGATGGACCTGTTGTGCTCTGTCGATCATAACTTTGGCCAGAATGATTTGTATGAATGTCCTGGCTATGCCCACTGGGCTCCCGAAACCTCCGGGAGCCAGAGGTCCGGTGGCCACCCCACCCTGTTCTCTCTATATACATGAGCATCTCATTCTCAGCTATCATGGGATCAGATTTTCTGTAGCTGATCCTGATGATCCATCATGCTCCCAGTGACTGATCAACTACAAGCGATACCTCCGGGTTCATGGCGACATGACGAACGGTAGCAGCAGCGCATTCAGCTCGCTGACCTTGAAATAGTTTGTGCGCAAGGATGTCGTTGAAAAATCGTCGTGGATCGAGCCATCATGAAGAACAAAGAAAGGAGTGAAATGCAAAATCTTGTGCCGGTCCTTGCAGATTCATTGTTCGCATTGCCATCTTCAGATCCATGGCTACAACACTCACGAATTGATATATCCAGAGTAAACTAAACATTATATTAAAATATTTCATCACTTACTGGCCGTTTTTAGAATAGCTCTGGAATTAAAATATTTCGAGCCAAAAGAAGAGAAAGATCCGTGCTTTGAACAAAAGAGCGGGAGGGTCACAACGTTCGTAACGAATATACGTTTCGTACTATTTAAGCCATTCCAAGATTATACCCACGAATATACGTTTCGTACTGCCCTGTGTTTAGGGTTTTTCAACTTGGCGTGATCTTGGGGAGCCAAGCAAACATTCTCTTCCAGCCAACATACACGCCCTCGATCACCAATGCAGCCAAATCCGAGGGGGGATAGACCTTAAACTCGGCCAGGGCCTCTTCAGTCACGCAATACTTGTCAATCGATCCTTCCATGAGCGGGAATTCGTGCTTCTCCTGCGCTCGAGCAAAGCACTCGTAGTACGCGCGCTTGTCCACGAAAGGAGGCTCCTCTTCCCTATCCGTAACGAACAAAACATTCGGGAAAGGCATCACGCTCCGGAGGATCGCAGCGAGAAGAACACGCCCGATCCGCCCATTCCCATCGCGAAACGGGTGGATCCGCTCAAACTCAAAGAAGAATCTGGCTCCAAACTTGAGCAAATCCTCGGTTTGCTCCACACTGATCAAGCTTTCTTCCTGGCTCGCCGGGAACATCTCCTCGAGCTCGCGATTCGCGTCCTCGACCAGCTTCTCCAGCGAGCTCTCCACTTGGGTCGGCCACGTAAAGACGTGAAGGCCGCCAGTCACCATTCTTGTGTAGGCAATCTCGTGGGGATCCTTGCGGAGGCGAGCTGCGATCTTGGGCTTGGTGCTCCTCATGAGCTCGCCGTGGGCCTCCAAGATCTTGGGAACACTCAGCTTTGGGATCACGATCCCATGGTGGGCTTGATCATCATCTCCTTCTAGCGGCGGAAACATCGCTCGCAGTGACTTGTGGAGGCAGCGCACGGCCTCGAGCCTGGAATCCGACTGAACGGCGTCTCCCAACGCGAGCGCCCCATTGCAAAAGATGGCATCCCGGGTCTCGGCGTAGGTGTCGAATCCTTCTTGCTCGATCTTGTTTACCTGGAAAAGATACTGCGCCAATGCTTCCTTTGCGTGAATCTCCATCGCCCAGCGCTGCTGCTTGTCCGGGAGGCGCTTGAATCTATCCACAAACGCGTGGATTCTTACCACTTGATCGCTTGTGCTCGCCCTCCAGAAAGGAACCTGGGATGCCGCGTACTTCCACATAGATATTGAAGAACCCTAAAATTCCACGTCAGCTCTTTAATCCTAGAACCAGGATCTTTTGAGTGCTCAAAGTCGCTTTAAAGTAAACGCCCTGTTAAAAGTGCGGTCGCCATACCTTTATCTCCAGCTCACGCATTTCACGCACTCTGGGAAGAAGCACACACACCATAGCTTGCGCTCGGTTGGATCGTTTGTAAGTACAAGCATGATCGTGCTCTCTCGTTCGTTGATTCTGGCACTCCTTGTGATGATCCCACTGCCACTGTCGAGAGCTTTTTATCATGATCATCATGCTGCCTGTGCTCTAGCTGCAAATCCAGAGATTTGCATTGCCAGCATGGAAGCACTGGATTTGGATCCCGGCAACGCTGGAAGCTTTGCACTAGCGGCGGTAGGATCCGCTCGTGACTCCCTGGAGGCGCTGCTTGCATCCACAGCAGAGCTCGATCATGGCGCCGTCTCGTCGAGCAAGCCATCCAGATCCATGAGGAAAAGGGCAGTGATGCGCGACTGCGTGGAACTCCTCCATGACGCGTCCCGCCTCGCTGCCGATTCACAAGTGGCCATTGGAAGAATGAAAGCGAGCGATCTGGTGAATGCTCACACCTGGATGAGTGCTGCTCTCACTTACCATACCACTTGCCTGGATGGATTGATCGAGGCTGGCTTTGACGAACACAAACTGCTAAACAAAGCCCGAGAATCACTCAGCACTTGCCTGGCAGCCATAGCATCCTTGCGAAAAAATCAAGAACAGGAGCCACAGATCATCAAAACCCCGCATTGGGTCTCCAAGTCGGTGGGAAATTACACCATTCTTCCCAACATCACGGTGGCCAAGGACGGGAGTGGCCAGTTCGAGAACATCACTGCGGCTCTTGCCGCTGCTCCCACGAAGAGCAGCTCCAGGTTTGTGATTTACATAAAGCAGGGAACATACTTGGAGACTTTCGAGGTGCCGAGGAATCTCCTGAACTTGATGTTCTTGGGAGATGGGATTGGCAAGACCATTATCACTGGAAACAAAAGTGTCCAGGATCCAAACATCACAACTTTTACGTCCGCAACAGTGGGTAAGTGATCACAAACGTAACTTTACAAACCTCGCTAATCGATTGATCGATCTTTCAGCTATTAGAGCGAACAATTTCATCGCTCAAGACATCACATTCCAAAACACGGCCGGAGCCATAAACCATCAAGCGGTGGCGGTGCGAGTGACCGCAGACAAGGTGGCATTCTTCCGATGCTCGTTCGAGGGCTTCCAGGACACCCTCTACGCTCACTCGCTCCGCCAGTTCTACACCCAGTGCGAGATCTACGGCACCGTCGACTACATCTTTGGCAACGCAGCCGCGATCTTCCAAAACTGCAATCTCTACGCTCGCCTCCCGATGCCCAAGCAGAAGAACACCTACACGGCGCAGGGAAGAACAGACCCAAATCAGAACACCGGCTTCTCCTTCCAGAACTGCGCCGTGGATGGAACGCCGGAGCTCAAGGCAAACATCACCCAGTTCCCGACGTTCCTGGGGAGGCCATGGAAGGAGTACGCGGTCACGGTGTTTCTCAAATGCTACGAGAGCGCGGTGGTGGATCCGGCAGGATGGCTCGAGTGGAGCGGCGATTTTGCGCTCCAGACGCTCTTCTATGGCGAGTACTTCTGCTATGGGCCAGGCGGCTCGACCGTCAAGCGCGTTGACTGGTCAACTCAGATATTTGACTCTAGCTTTGCGAGCAAGTACACGGCAATGAGCCTGGTCAACGGGGACGAGTGGCTCCCAACGACGAATCTCCCATACACACTGGTGCTATGATCATAGGAAAAGAAAAAGTGGTATCATCAACCTTGACTTATTCAGCTATAGCTACATTGTGCCTATTCCACCTTTTGTGAGGTGGAATATCACTCAAAATACTTTAGCGTTGTATGATGTGTGGGTCAGCTCACTGTTCTTGGCCCTCCAACCGAGGTGGGAACCCCCACGGCTTGCATATGTTTGAGCGTCGCGGCCAGCCAGTCCAATCCTTCGTACAGACCCTCGCCTTTGATCGCGCAAGCTGCTTGGACGTGCCACCGCCGGTCTCGCATCTTTCCCAGCCCCAGCACCGCGCAGATCTCCGTGGGAGACATGGCGCCCTTCTGCAAAAACGAAGAGACGAGCGAAAACTTCACTCTCCCGGAGAGAAACGAAAATCGAAGAGAGTTACCATGTCTTGCTTGTTTGCGAACACCAGGATGGCGCTGTTTCTCATCAGTGGATCGTTCACAATCGCCTGGAGAAAGAAGTGACGCGAAGGATGTGATGAGCTCCCGGAGAGCTTAAGTAGAACTTGTTTGAAACCACTTACTTGGAATTCCAAGGCGGCTTTGTCGATTCGGTCCTTGTCGAACGAGTCCACGACATAGATCTGGAGCACGTCTTGTAGATCACAATCGAAAACAAAGAAGGAAATCTAAAACAGTACCAGAGCATCGGTGCTGCTAAAGTAGTGCTTCCAGAGCGGTCTTAGCTTCTCCTGGCCACCCACATCCCACACCGTGAACACCACATTCTTGTACTGGACCTTCTCCACGTTAAATCCTAGCAAGGATTCACATCAGTCGAGCAAGAAGGCCAAGATGAAAGCCAAGAAACCAGAAAAAAAGGATTACCAATTGTTGGAACCGTGGAGAGGATTTCCCCTATGTGTAACTTGAACAGGATCGTTGTCTTGCCGGCGGCATCCAACCCCAGCATCACTACCTGCAAGAGCCTGCCCGTAAGGATCAGTCCATAGAAGACCGAGAAGCGCGCAATCAAAAGCCACAGCCATTACCCTCATCTCCTTGTTCCCAAACAAGCTATCGAACAGCTTCCGGAACGTCTGCCCCATAATCCTCTCGCTCTCTCTAGCTCCCCGATCGATCGCGCTGATTTCACCCAAGCGCCCTCATCGTCGAAGGTACCAAAGCCCTAGGAAACCCTAATCTTGGAAGAACCCTAAAAACTTTGTCTCACGGGCTTCTCTAGAATCGCCGAGAGATAGACCTCGCGATTGGCCCGATCGAGCTTCTTTCCGACCGCCCACTTGATCCTCCGGAACCCCAGCCTCTCGATCAGCGGCACATAGAGGGTGTCCAGTTGATCCTCGGTGCAAAAGAAGTGATCCAGCCAGAAGAATCCACCCGGTCGCAGCACGCGATCGATGTCGTAGAGCACGAATTCCAGCGATTCCAGCGGGATCCAGTTGCTAAGAACATGCATGGTGTGGACGAGATCTAGGGTGTTGTCGAAGAAGGGCAGGCGCTGCGAGATCGTGGCGAAGATCGGGACTAGCCCACGCGCCGCGATGAATTCGTTGAAGGGCCCGTTGAGATTGAGCGTGGTGGTGATGATCGTCACTCCCCGCTCCAGCATTCTCGCCGCAAAGCTCCCAGTCCCTCCGCCCAGATCCAGCCCAATTCGAATGCCACCCTTGGCCAGCGAAAAGATCTCGTCCAGCTCCTTGGAGCTCACCCATCGCGATCGCTCCGGGCCGGAGAGATCGAAGCAATCAGCGCAATCATAGAAGACGGTCTTGTTCTTGGCCCTGTTCTTGAGGCAATCGAAGCTCTTGCACGAGTAGTGGCTCCACAGCACAGATTTGTCGCTGGGGATCTCCCACAGCGATCCCGGGAGGGAGTGTGGCGGGGAGATCGCTGCTGGGGTCCTGGCGAAGCATCGCCGGCGAGGAAGAGGCTCGCAGCCGCGGAGCATGAGCGATTGGCCGATCCACCAGTCGTCTGGGCAGATCTCCCCTGGCGTGTAGCCCATGAATCGATCGAGGAGCTCCCTCTGCGCGTAGCACTGGTGCCCAATTGGAGAGGTCATCGTCTCCAGGCCATAGTTTGGATTCCTGCCCAGCGGGAGCTTCCTTTCTGCCGTGAACTCCACGAGCTCCTTGCTCATCGCGAAATCCCCTTTGTGTTCTTCGTGTTCTTCGCGAGGGTTTCGCGCGCCATGCCTGCGAATTTCATCCCTGAGCGTCGCCAGCTCCCGGAGAATCGATTCGTCCCCCGCGGCGTGCTGCAAGCTCCGCTGGACGTCGCGCGAGATCGAGAGGCTGTAGAGCGCGAGAATGTTGGTGACAACGATCGTCGCCAGCAAGAATAGAACTCCGCAACTCCCTCCTCCTCCTCCATTTCCTCCATTCCCAAATCCCAGCGCTGCCACTAGCGATCTCGTGAAATCCCTGGGTTTGTCTTCCCCTCCCATTTCTTGGGCAGCGAGCAAATCCCTCACTCCACAATACCAGGATCTCAGTGCGCCATATCTAGGGCTGATGTGGACTTGATCGCAGGGCTGACGTGGACTTGATGTTAGGGCTGACTTGTCACGTCAACGTAGTTTTCTCGTTTCTCCGTTGGACGGCGCTCGGGTTCTTCGCCACGCGTGTGCGCGTTCTCTGCCGGCGCCACGAACGATCCTACCGAGCTTTCCTCTCGGACCGCCCAAGGCTATTTAATCGCTCGCTCCTCCTTGCCCTCGCCCAAATTTGAGATCGATCCATCAAAGCTTTGGGCGGCGCAGTGTCAGTGGCGATGGAATTCGCGGGCAAGGCCATAATCGCGTTGTGGGCGCTGGTGATTTGCGTGATTTTCCCCTCGGCGGCGGCGGCTAGGGGCATTGCGACAACCCAAGCTGCGAGTGGTGAGTGCTGCGATCTAGAAAGGAAGAATCTATGGATTGATCTTGGGTGCTCTTGTGGCAGGGGCTCTTTTGGATCAAATGGTGGCGTATTTGCTCTTGTTTGGCGCCTTGATGGTCACATACCTCACCCATCCTCTCCCCTTTAACATCTTTTGAGGAGATTTCCTCCATTCTTTTGTGAATCCAATCGCATTTTTACTCACCCAAGAACCCTAGAAGAGCAGAAACTTAGTTCTTAGGTCAAATATTTCGAGCCGCGATGGCGATGGCGCACGGCATCGACTACCGCGATAAGCTCATCCTTGCTCCGATGGTGCGCGTGGTAAGACGATCTAGTTTTAGCTGGAGCGGATGAGGATTGAGATGGCCAGGCAGGGAACGCTGCCGTTTCGGATGCTCGCCGCTGGCTATGGCGCCGATCTCACTTACGGCGAGGAGATAGTGGATCACAAGATGCTCAAATGCTCTCGCGTCGTGAACGGTACGTGAGACTTCGTCCATCGATTTCGTGTGTCACGTCCTTGCTCGTGCCAGACGTGCTTGGCTCTATCGATTTTGTGGAGAATGGAACGAACGATGTCGTGTTTAGAACTTGCAAGGCGGAGAGAGATCATGTCGTGTTCCAGATGGGAACTTCGGATCCATATCGAGCTCTCACTGTCGCACAACTCTTGTAAGAATTCCTCTCCATAGTGTTTTCAGCTACTTAGCAAGCTTCATCTCTTTAGGTGCAGGGACATAGCAGCTGTGGATATAAACATGGGATGTCCAAAACCTTTCTCAGTGACTGGAGGAATGGGATCAGCATTGCTCTCTCAACCGGAACTTGTCAGTGAGGTTCGCACGAAACACTCCTTGTTTGAATGATGACATGACCTTCTTCCAGTGTGGTTGTCTTTTGTTAATCTCTCCGTTCAGATTCTAACAACACTGAGACGAAACTTGGACATCCCAGTAACCTGTAAGATTAGACTCTTAAAATCCACCCAGGAGACTGTCGAGTTGGCCAGGAGGATCGAGAAAACCGGAGTTTCGGCCATTGCGGTGCATGGAAGGTGATGCTACGGGATTGAAATGCATGTTTCCTTTAACCGCTAATATGTGTTTTCTTCTCACTTGTTTTCTCAAACACGTACAATTTGTTTTTCTTTTCCAGGAGAATTCCCGATAGACCAAAAGATCGTGCCAAGTGGGATGGAATCGCGGATGTGGTGTCTGCGCTGTCAATTCCTGTCATAGCTAATGGGGATGTTTTCGAGCCTCCGGACATCCCAAGGATAAAAGCTGCCACTGGTACACTCTTTTTCTTCTGTGTTGTACGTTTACATCCTTTGGCTTTGCGACAGGTGCTTCATCTGTTATGGTGGCACGAGGAGCTTTGTGGAATGCCTCCATTTTCAGACCCGAGGGGAAGCTGGACTGGGAAGAAGTGAAGAGGGAATACTTGAGACAGGCAGGCTAAATGAATGTATGATGGCAACTCTGACAGTGGTTCTATCTGGCAGTGCATCGTGTGGGAGAATGATATCAAGTTCACAAAGTACACAGTAAACAACATGATCATTCGCAATTCCAGCCTCGAGTCTCCCGAAGGGAGAGCTGTGCACAAGTGTCAAAGTTTGCTTCACCTTGCGTAAGTTTAAACGTTACTAGAAAGCTTTTCCTGATTTTCTCATCTGGTTTTAGCGAGGTCTACGGTCTCGAGGATTTTCACCACAATATTTCCCAGGGGCGCTATAACACATTGTAATTGCCTTCCTCACAGTTTGTTCCGGCGACTTGTACACAGGTAAATGTGTTTCGTTTTCAACATGTGAAGTGTTTGCTAACCAGCCTGTTCATGAACAGAGCGGAATTTTTCAGCGAAGGCAAAGATCAAAAACTTTGTTCTTTTGGCCCGGTCCTACCCGGTCCATACGGAAGCACTTTAGAAAATCTTTAAAATCCAGCCACTGAGCATTCTTCCCTCTTGTCAGCAATGCTGCACTACACTACGTGCTTTGAGCTGCAGCAATGCAGAAACAGAACAGTCCATTCGGCCCTCGAGGTACGGTTTTAGTCAATCTCTCTTAAATCATCTTTGCTTCTCCTTTGGCGAACAGGATCTTAACAAACAGTGTCGGTGTGGTTGAATGCTCTGGAGGGGCTCTGGCAGCGTACTCCACATCTAGAATCACTGTCCACCAGAGTGACGCGATGTGAAGCACAGAGCAAAGGAAGGTTCTTACTAGTAAAACATTGTGGCTCCTTTGCGGTTTCTCCATTTTCAGATTAGACATCGCTGTATGCGAGCTGTGTTTTGTAGGCACGGGGCGTGTGAAGAGATTTTCGTTATGTACGGAAATAGCAGCAGTGAAAATCTAAGGAGTTGAGTTTGAAACTTCAGCTAACTTGACAAGACAAAACAGCAACTTACGAGATCAACATCACTCGGTAACTAACAGTTTTTTTTTTTGCTTTCTTTCTTTTTTCAGTTTCTTTTTTGGCTTTCTCCAAACATTTATGAGCATGCACACAAACAGCTCTGGCTCTTTTGAGTAAAAATGGTGGTGGTGACACACAACACAACAGTGACTTGTTTGAACAAGAATAGTGGTAACATTCAGATATAATGTTGGTTTCAGTGTGAGGAGTTCCATGGAGGGTGGATTCAGGCCAGAAGTCGAAGGTGTGTAGGTGGTTGCTCCCCAAACAAACAAAGAGGACCCACAGATCTGTTAAGGTTGTCCCACCACCTTTTAGTTGAAGATGAAAGTGTCAAATAATTTACAGTACCATCATAAACTAGAAACAAAATCAGAACACTCACTGAGAAATTTTCTGGGCCAGATTTTCAATCTTCTTCTGAGGAGACCATGATCTGAGCAACAAACTTTGCAACATGTCAACATGGTCCCATCGATTGAATTTGATGAGCATTTCCAACACAGTTTCCAGACTAAGAGCCTTTTCGATGTTGGGCGAGTTTTTTAGTTCGGGTGCCGGGTTGCTGTCATTTTTGGTTGGCAAGAAGAAATTATATGGCCTCCACCAGAACATTTTATAGAAAATAAGCTACAAAATCTTTTACAATTTTTATTTTTTTCCACAGAGATTCGATCCAATCTCTATTCTCATAACCGAAACTAAAGGAAAACTTTTACCTCAAATCTAAGAAAACCATTCAAACGGGGAGAGTTAAAAATCCCCTTTTTTTTCCTTTTATCATTACCTTTTTCTTCTCCCTGTTTCTGCCATGGCCATTTATAAAGCCATGGAGTGTATGCCACCGACTTGAGCAGCATCCAGTGATCAAAATCTCTGTTCTTCCTTTGCAATTCTAGCAAAGGATATCTTTGTCCTCTTCGTGTGGTTCTTGCTAGAAATCCCGCAAAGATGAAGGCACTGATTCTTGTGGGAGGATTTGGGACTCGCCTCCGTCCACTCACGCTCAGCCTCCCAAAGCCACTCGTGGACTTCGCAAACAAGCCAATGATCCTCCACCAGGTAAGCAACCAAATCTCTCCCAAAAGTTTGGCTCAAGAACTAAGGATTCGTGCATGCGTAGATTGAAGCTCTCAAGGAGGCTGGAGTGGACGAAGTTGTTCTTGCCATCAACTACCAGCCAGAGGTATAGCATTCGCTCTGGATTCACAGCCACAAACCTCACAAATCTCTTTCTTCCAGGTGATGATGAGATTTCTCAAGGATTTCGAGGCCAAGCTGGGCATCAAGATCACTTGCTCCCAAGAGCGAGAGCCCATGGGGACCGCCGGCCCCCTGGCGCTGGCCCGAGACAAATTGGTGGATGGATCTGGCGAGCCATTCTTCGTGCTCAACAGCGACGTGATCAGCGAGTATCCGCTCAAACAGATGATTGCCTTCCACAAGAGCCACGGAAAGGAAGCCACTATCATGGTCACAAAGGTATGATTCGATTGCTCCAGGAAACTTGGAAAAACCTATCCTATAACTTCCGTGATTTTCGTGTTCTTAGGTGGAAGAACCATCCAAGTATGGAGTGGTGGTCATGGACGATGCCACGGGAGCCGTACAGAGATTCGTGGAGAAGCCTCAAATCTTCGTGGGCAACAAGATCAACGCTGGAATCTATCTCCTCAGCCCGCAAACGGTCGACCGGATCGAGCTCCGGCCAACTTCCATTGAGAAGGAGATCTTCCCTGCCATCGCCGCGGAGAAGCAGCTCTTCGCGATGGTTCTCCCGGGATTCTGGATGGACATTGGCCAGCCCAAGGACTACATCACGGGGTTGCGCTTGTACCTCGAGTCTATCCGCCGCAAATCGCCCGAGAAGCTCTCTATCGGCGCTCACGTTGTTGGAAACGTGATGATCGACCCCTCGGCGCGGATTGGGTCGGGGTGCTTGATCGGGCCCGACGTAGCAGTAGGACCGGATTGCGTGATCGAGGAGGGCGTGAGATTGTCTCGGTGCACGGTGATGCGAGGCGCCCAGATCCGGAAGCACTCGTGCGTGTCCGGGAGTATCATCGGGTGGCACTCGAAGCTCGGGCAGTGGACGAGGATTGAGAACATGACCGTGTTGGGCGAGGATGTCCAGGTGAAAGACGAGCTCTACAGCAATGGAGGGGTGGTGTTGCCACACAAGGAGATCAAAACCAGCATTCTCAAGCCCGAGATTGTCATGTAGGATTTGACGAAGAACACACACCGGATGATTTTTTAGAAGATTGGTATGTATCGTGGAAAGATGGTAACTTACGTAGCATGTATCTGTGTGTAGGGGGATTTCATGTGACGAACTAACGAATAAACAATGGTTTAGATGGTTCAGAGCTGACAATGAGAGATTGGAATTAATTATTGGGCAAGACATTTTGGTTGGTGCAAACCATCAAAAACATGCTTTGTAGCGGTCTTTGACAGCTCAACCATCTGCTGACACGGTATCTTCACTCAAGAAATAAATGGAAGAAATAGCGAGAAAATGTTTATAAACCTAAAAAGGATTTGAGCAAAGAATAAAAGTTTATAATGAATCCCTGGCTTGAATTTATAGAATCAATGGCCCGGCTTATGGCTTCCTCCATAAAAGAAGCATTGGATTAGCCAGGAGTGGAAATCCACTATTTTCTACTATTAAATTGGTGTGGTTAGCAATATATTTACAGAAAAATTACTCCATCCATCACATCCCAATAGAACTAAATTTCCATCTTTTTGGAGTGTTTCTTTCTCAAACACTAAATTGCAATTATACTCCAGAACTAGCTGGTAAAGGCCATTTGAAGAAATTAAATGACCCCCTTCATTTATAACTGATTGAAGTGTCTTTATATCTCTGCTAGTCATGGATGAATGATATACATTACAATCATTTGGAATAGCTGGAACAGTTTCTCTAGCGTCATTGTACAAAAGATCATTTTGAGAATTTTTGTCATTTGTAGTTAATATTTTGTATGGTAAGCTGAATAATCAATCTGTATATTACATGCTGAAACCTATACAAAACCATAGTTCTATAGTCAAAACTCTTGCATAGTCCTTCTAGCAAAAGCTTATTTGCAAAGGTGATGGACACTACAACATCCACTAGTTTCTCTTTTACACATACCTGAACAAATTTTGGACTGCCCCATTAGCTTGGAGGGATTTAATCTCTGTGAAGTTTAGAATCGTATTCTCCACATTTGCTGTCAGCTAACAATTGGTCATGGTTTCTTAAAGATCTTATATGCCTAGTGTGGTCACTCCGCACAAATTGGTGATTGTGCATTTTAAAGACAGGAATGCCTTCTGTAAGTAGGCACGCCTCTTGACACAGGGCATGTATGTATGCCCATGCACAATTGTCATCCCACGAACTTCTAGAAGTAGTGGCAGATTTGAATGCTTTAGATTGCGATGTCTCACTTTTTTGTTCTTCCTGCTCACTTAACTGAATATGGAACACATCTTATAGGATATTAATTCCATTGGCTCCAAACTTTTATTGCTATTTCAATAGAAATTGTTAATCAAATATTATTCTCAATAGTAGGACTTATCTTTTTTGGACTGTTTAATTGTAACACTACGGCAATACTTTACTAGAAGTCTAGAAGTAATAAATAAAACATTAATTTCCTGATAAGCATCATTTTCTTTTGAGTGCATATACTTCTCTATTTTTCAGCAAGGAGAATAAATAGAGGAACTTGCTACATACGCTTGGTTTGCTTGTGTACTTTAAAGAATATTATAACATATACTTTTTTTACTTTTTTTTAACAGAATGTACAAGAAAACCGGATAAAGATGTTAATAATATAATAAAATATTTAATTTCTATGTCTCACATGTTCAGTTGCAACTTAAAAAATAACCTATGTAATCAAACTTGACATTCAAGTAGAAGGATTTTATTATTATCCATATTAATGAGGTCATTAACACTTCCTTTTTTTTAAAAAAAATGAAATAGTTTTCATGGAGCATCAAAAAGTCATCATGGTCATATTTTATTACTTATGAGATCACAGCTCTTAGCATCATATGAGGATTACAATTTCACTTCATTCAAATTGAATTGAACTCTAGGGTATTCTACCATATCATTTTGCTTGAGTCAAGGACTAGCCATTTGAGATTCTTATTTGGAAAAGAGTTGTCAATTATCCTAAATATTTAATAAAATTTCATAAAGATAATAGAAATAACACAAAGTCATATATATTTTACTAATATTGTGGCAACATTAGCATGAACTTATATTTAAACATGATCTTGATGAAAAATTAATATATTAATTAAAATCACTCATCCTCCAAAACATCATAGTTGTCATTGCTAATCATAAGTTTAATTGAAAAAAAATAATAAGAGGGATTAAATGAGTAGTTTATGTGTTCTTATTTTAATCACAAAATTAAATTGATTTTAACTAAAGCAAACTGTTGGCAGTGAATATGCCTAGAATATTCTTGAATATTCTGCATCTATTATTATTTATTTAGATTAATCTTGTATTATAATTTATAAATATGTTTATAATTCATAAAAACTTTTAAACACATGATTTAGAGGATATCTAGCTAAAATTTCTTTTAACTAAGATTAGTAATATTAATTTATATTAATACTCTAGATAAATTGCTGTGCATTGCATGTAGCAATACTTAGTTTGCTTAATAGTAGTTTTGTGACCATTTTGTGATCTCTTGTTGCACATGAAGAGGTTCATTGAAAAGAAAAAATAAAAATAGATAAGTCACTTGCATGATAGTGCATCAACTTTTTTTCTATATAGGGTGGGGTTTAATGAATGTTATAAAGAGTTTGTAATGTAATATGAGCCACGTCACTCTTTAGTGCTACAATAGATCCCCTCATTGTGCATTTTGAGGATAAAGGTAACCAACCCACAACTCATTCCATTCCTTTTCTTTCTAATCCCTCAAGTTGGATCTCCTCAGGAATTAGTAGTTAGTAATAAAAGAAAACTATGTTCTTACTATGCTCCTATTTTATTCCTCTCCTAGTGGACCTTGTGACTATGGAAATCATCTGAGTGTCAGCATGCCCCTCTTCGCATTTGCAGCACTTGTAATGAGGTTTGCAATATGGGCAATAGATAATCCCTTCATCTGTCATTGAACCTTAAGCCTCTCGTTTAGGGTCACTGATAGCAATGGCTGCAAGGTCACCTTGTGCACCACCATACCCATAACACAAATCAAAATAGAGATCCAAGGCACAAGGCTACCAAGGATGGGAAGACAACTGGTTCAGTACCAATAGAAGACAACAGCCACAACAAGCACCTCAAATAGGGAGCCAGATCCAGGCACGACCATGCTAGACACCCACAGCATGTCAAAGGAATATACCACACTAGCCAGATTATAGAACCCACATAAGTAGACCAAAAGACAGAGGGTAAACATGAAATCAACCATTCATCTAGTGGTGAGAACTATGGGAAAGCAAACCAACACTCATTGTGTCTAAGGTATGCCATGTGCTTATACCTTCTGCTTGAGCTACACTCAGTTGAGGAATGTAGATGAGGTGATCTTCAACAAACACTGTGTTGTTGTCAATGACAGAAACCCTATCCACTTCAAGGGCATTGTGAAGCCCATACCTCTCTAACTGCTTGTAAATCTTCTCTACCAACAGCCCTGCTAGAGGAATTCACACCTTGATCACCTCTGTGCCATCATTGGCTTGCACAATCATTACCATCGGCGCCATAAACACATCTATATCCTAGAAAGTGAACCCTAGAATGGTGCTTCTAATTATGATAATTATTATTATGATTCATTGCTACTCTATCTTTTGCATTCCTGCATTTATTGATACCATCATCAAATCATTCTGTTATTGTATCACAACGTTGTTAGAAAGGTAAGGAAATAGTGAAATGTAAATCTATAAATCTATAAATCTATAAATCTATAGTTTATTTTGAAGTTACAAATTTATCCCTACTAATAATAGAATAAGTTAATGTTCATTTTATTTTGGATTTGATGCATTAATATATATATATTTTTAATGACATTTATCGCTTGTTGAAGCTTTGAAACTTCGATGGAGTTTTTTAGGGTATTAGCTACTATGATACAGTTAAAATTCTCAATTTTATTTTTGAAGCATAATACAATACTTCCAAACTTGAAGTTCAAGTTAATAATCACTTAGAAGACTATAGCAATGTGTTAGCAAAGTAGGACTATCATTAAAAATTGAAAACATTAGAGTTTTTTATAAGCATAAATCAAATCCCTTTACACTGTGTGTGCATATTACACTCTTTAAACTTAGGAAGATGAATGGTCTCTAGGGTTGGAGGCTGTCTCTCAACACAGTTAAAAAATGTAGCCTTTCAATGTCTCCACTACTGCATTGATCTTGTGGTGCTACATTTGCTTCAGCCTTCCCAATAAACAATGACCAAGCTTCAAATGTTATAGGGAAAGTCGACATCATTTCAACAAAAGCTCCATCATAGAATTTAATTAAAAAAGGTTGGGAAGGCTATCTCCCACCAATCCAATCTACATGGCCTACACAAGTTGTCCCCATATCTCTAATGGTAGTGCTTGCAACTCTTAGTACCAACTTTCCCACCTCAAAAGATATTCCCCCTGCAGATCCTTATGCAGTGTTTTACACACCCTTTGCTGGTTGACACCCCTTTGCATTTGTAGTTTATTTCTTGCAGCATCTACCACCCCATGCTTTCTATGGTTGGATTTTCCCTAAATTACTTATTAATCCAATTGATCCAATAAAGGTTATAATTATAAGCATGTTTATAATTTATAAACACAAGATTCTTATTGCATATCAACCATTAGATGATAAAATAAAAAAGAATATACTAGAAAGGGTTTAAGGAAGTTTATAAATTATAATCATGTTTATAATTATAAATACAAAATTAACTTAAATGAATAACAACTGTTAGATGGTAAAAAATCCTAGAATATCCAAGCTTATTCTAGGTATATCCACTACCAATAGGTTTGCTTAAGCAAACCACAAAATTAAGAATCTAGGTATCTGAAGAGACTAGAGAGCTACTCTTGGAACCTACAATAGTGCCAGTTCAAGGAGTACTATGGAGCAATGGTAGGTAAGCAAGTACAACTTTACTTTCAAGAATGATAGAACTTTTAAATTACATACTGACTTTGGTGTTAACAAGTGTAAAAAAGGATTTCTAGCATGGAAGAGAAGCCTTTGTGAACCACCCAATGTTTGCTAGGCAATTTCTAGTAGAAAATTGTAAACACTTGCAAGTTTGGTGACAATGTCAATGTTGGAGAGGAGAGTTGGAAGATATTTATTTCACTAGGTGATGGCTAGAAGTTGTTGGTGGAGGTGGTCATACACCCCATAATTATATAAGACATGGAAAACATCCTCAATCTATGTAAAACTACAATCTAACAAAGACGAAGGTGGTGAGGGATGTGAGGTCTAACTCACCAGCCCCATTTGAATATGGAGATGGTGATTACTGCATTTGTAAGCTGCAACCTTAGCCAATACTCCAAAGCTTTTGACATTCATCAATTTTTTGAAATACCAACTCAAGGACAAGGCCAAGTTTAGCAGTCCATTTCTTGAGTTCTACCCACCAACCTCCATCCTGTTTGAACATAAGACTGATAGGTTGTATAGAGAGTTTCATTTTTAGATTGCTGAGCCAATACTAGGTTTTTACATAGTTAATTGTCAAGGGCCATAGATTGGACTCAAACAAGATGATTAAGTATAACACATCCTTTGTTGTAGCACACGTAGTTTTCACCCTTTATCCTATGCTAATTTAGTATAGAATAACCACAAAGTGGAACCTAAACCCTTTATGTGATGTTATGTGCCAAATGCCATGTGTCCCAAAGACAACGAAGTGGAACCCGAATTTCAAAGCTTGGGCCATTGAATGAAAGAACAGAGCCAAACTCCCAAGCTTGCAACCAAGAAACGAAGAAACTGAAGCACAGAGTGACTCCTGAGTTTTCAGCCCAAAGAGCAAAGGGACAGAAGGATAGAGTGACTTAGAATAGTCCTAAAGCATTTAACATCCCAATGTTAGAAATACTCTACCAACTAGCATGGTATAGAACTTGGGTTTAAACCCAAGTCAAATGTAAAATAAGGACAGCCACACAAATAAGAACTAAATTATACCTTAGGTTAGCTAGCTATACCCAACCTATCTGCTATCTTTACTATATATTTGGAACCCCACACCCCCAATTGAGGAACACATGTTTTAGTTTTTCACGTTTAGCCACCCTTAGTACTAAAAGGTAGTTTATAGGATTAACTCGAAACTTATTAAATATGGAATGGTGTTAGATTGTGAATTTGGACATGGGATGAACACCATTATATTCACAACAAACTCTACATTCAATAAATATGCCAAATTAGCAAATCTAGATGCTTTCCATAAATAGCATTTGAGACTGAATAGAAATAACATAAAGTCCATGATAGTGAGGGTGTTTGGCAGACATGATAAGTTATCATCTGACAAATATTAAGGGACTAAACTCAATATTGTAAAGGTTTCTAACACTAGCAAGTGCAAGTCAATAAATAAGTTTCTCTAATCACGTCAAGTATGCTTGACTAATAGCACTTAGAAATTCCACTTTTATACTCATTTGGTCAAGTGCACATGCGAAGACTAGTTTCTCAACTAGCTTAAGCGGAGATTGAAAAAGGTCCAGCAATACCAACCTTTTGCTGTCATGGTAGTAAGGAAAGAATATTCAAAAAGACTAGTTGATAGATAACTTTCGATACCCACAGACACATTTGTGACACTTGTATGGAGTTCCTCCATTTGATTTCAAAGAATGTTAGTCATTCTTAGAGCTGACCTCCATTGCATACAAAGTAACTATGGAGACCTTGGCTATGAAGAATTTCCACTTTACACTCTAGCTAGTGACAAGAGCATGAAGTGAAAAGTAAACACCTCATACTGCTATAATACAATTTGCAATCCCTGACTTTCAAGGATTGTTCTTGTGAAAAACATACCCCAAATATTTGTAACTCTCCACTTCCTAAAGTGTAGTGCCACAATAATAGCATATCCTATCTTGCACTTGTCCTAACACCATAACCTGTGTCTTGGTGAGATTAACTTCCATGCCGGTGGCATCACAAAACTTGCTTAATGCACCAAGTGTGTTTTGCATTTAGTAGGCTGAGGGAGCCAAACAAAGTATGTCATCTAGTGAATATAGGCACATTCCCAAAAGTTGGTATGGCATCAGTGTTCTTCCTTTGATCATGGATTCATTGCATCAATGTAAATAGCGAAAAGCTTTGGCAACAAGGGGCAGCCATGCTGGAATCCAACCTGGTGGCCTATCAAAGATTTGTAGCTGCACAATTCTATAACAGCAGCAATAAGTGGAGTGGGCATTTGAATTTCAAGCAATCTTTGAATAAGCAAATGTCACGGCACTTGATCAAAAGTTTTGACTAAGTTGACATAGCCAAGGAAGACCACTCAATTGCATCTAAGTTAACAGAAGAGTGGATATATTGGGCTTCAGCACAGCAACTTTGGAGGTCTGATGGGATCCAGTGCCATAGTCATTCATCCCACCACTCGCAAATCCCAAGGATCCTCTACCCTAGATATCATGTCATTTAGGGTAAAAAGTGCTCTCCTATAGTGCGTTATAGCACCTAGCCACAGTTCTACAGAAGCATATAAAGGTGGCCATTCATCCTAGTTGCAGACGCTGCCCTTGGTCATCATCATCCACACAAATGGGGAGCGCCTAGGTCCTGGACACAGACACATGTTGTGTTTCTGTCTTTTATAGAATAGCCCAATAGCAAGTTGAGCTCAGCTGCACTGTGCCAAAATCTTCTTAGCCGCAAGAAAATCAAATTCAAAATCATGGCTGTCCCTAAACCCTAAACGAGCTTAAAGTTTATTTACTTTGTAAAACACATCAAATTCATTGTATGACAAAAAAGCATTGGAACCTTCACCCTAAAATGATTTATTTCTTATTTTTATTTTACTGTTTTTGTTCTGGTTTCTTAAGATGTTGCTCTTAATGCTATTGATGTTGTTTTCTAATGGTACAACTTCTTTCAAGGATAACTTCACTGTAAGATTTAGATCTTTCTGTTAATCTTTCTCTAAGATACAAACAGCTATCACATTATGAACTCCCCAAAACAAATATTGAGGTAAGTCTTGTAGCTTAAATAAAATCCTTGAAAAATTGCATAATTTATGCCTAGAAACTTGGTTTAGAGCAATTAAAAGGTATTCACAAGGTAAAAGCTATAAGAAAGTAAAACTTTCACATGTTTATTAAATATGTATTCATAGTATGCATTAGGAAGTTTGGTTGGAAACTTTACTGGAGTGACCTCTACACTTAGTGTACAAAATCCCAAAGTTACAGGGGATGGACAATCTATATCACAAATATGGATTAGCGATAGTAGCAAAAGAGGAATTCTTGAGGCTGGCTGGCACGTATGTGATGTTCTACATTTAGTAATTATAATATATTAAAAAACGTTTTCAGGTTTATCCAATGGTCAGCTCAGGACATTGCCTGTTTATCTACTGGACGGTAATCCAATTCTCTTTTTTAATTTTTTTGATAAATATGTTATTGGAAACAGGCTGATCGATATCAAAGCACCGGATGTTTCAATCTCCAATGTAAAGGTTTTGTGCAAGTAGACACTAAAGTTGTTCTTGGAGGAGTGATATCCCAGAGAGAAATATCACTTGCCATCTCTCAGGTATTAAGGACAAAAATCTCTAGCTTTTAATGGAGTTTTCAATTTCTAGGACAAGAAAACCCAGAATTGGTGGCTCTTGGTCGATGGCAAGCGCATTGGTTACTGGCCTTCATCGCTACTAAAATCACTCCAACAAGGTGCAAGCTTTGTCGCAGCTGGAGGCGAGGTTGCAACATTGAATGGTAAAGCCATCTTGCAAATGGGGAGTGGAAAGTTTCCAAGTTCTGGGAAGGGATTTGCTGCATACCATAGAAACATAAGAGTTTCGGATGCTAATCACGTTATCCATGATGCAAGGCTTCAGACAACACTGATCAACACAAATCAAGCTTGCTATGGTATTGGAAACATTCAGTATAATCCTCAGTGGGGGTCACATTTCTTCTTTGGTGGACCTGGCTGTTCTTAAACCCGCAAAATGTTGTTAAAATAATAATGCCATGGGAACTTAAATAAGAGAATGGCGGCATTTCTCATCAAATCTTACCCAATGCATGGGAGTTGCGCCAGTGAGCCAGAAGGAGTTCTATTGGATCAAGCAGCAGCTTCGATGGGCAGGCAACACTGGAGATTTGGGTCACGGCAGACGTCTCATCCATGGCACTGGCCTCCGATACAACCGCTTTCTCTCCAATCTCATCATCCAGATGTACGGCAAGTGCCGGAGCATCAAAGACACTCCGATTGATTGCGCTCATGGATTTCTACTCGATGATCACTACATTTGCCTTGAGCGGGCATCTGCGAGACTTGGCAACCTGATCTTCGCTTCTTAGGTGGTGGTGGTCATGGACGATGCGTACAGAGATTCGTAGAAAAGCCTCAAATATTCGTGGGCAACACTTGAATCTCCACAAATGGTCCACTGGATTGAGCTAGAGGAGATCTTTCCTGCCATCGCCGCGGCTCTTCGCAATGGTTCTCCTGGGACTTTGGATGGACATTGGCCAGCCAAGGCTACGCTTGTACGCTGAGTCCATCCGCGGCAAATCGCCGGAGAAGCTCTCCAGCGGCCCTCACGTTGTTGAAAACGTGATGATCGACCCCTCGGCGCGGATTGGGTCGGGGGCTTGATAGGGCCCGACGTAGCAGTAGGACCGGATTGCGTGATCGAGGAGGGCGTGAGATTGTCTCGGTGCACGGTGATGCGAGGCGCCCAGATCCGGAAGCACTCGAGTTGGTCCGGGAGTATTATTCGAATCAAAACCAGCACTTTCAAGCCCGAGATTGTCATGTAGTAGAGGAAGAACACACACCCGTATTGTGTGGTGATATCATGGTAACTTATAGCGATTTCGGCATTGGGATTTCAAGGGCTTAAAAAAGGATGTGAGCTGACAGTGAAAGATTCGTTGCTTGGAATTAAGTCTCGAGCAAGAGACACAAACCATGGGAAACATGCTTCTTTGTAGCTGTTAAGCTGTCGGTGTTGTGTCTGCGGACACGGTATCTCAAGTGAAAGGCCAAAGAAATAAGTAGAAGAAATAACAAAGTTCTTGACCCAATTTTTTTATTTTTAAAATCTTCTTATCTTGTTTTGGTTTTTTTCTGGTAGTACTAAGCTGTTGACAGCTTCTTTCAAAATCACAGCTTCACCATAAGCCTGTGTGAGTATGAAAAGATCATCGTGAAAGACAGGGACAGCGACAGGCTGAAGACGCAGATGTCGTTGCAGATCCAGCAATCTGAGCAGCATTCCTAAACCTGTTGGTCTCATGAGGGAGATATATGAAACATTTTGATTTTTGGCAAAAACAAATTGATATTAAATGTTTTTGGGGTCTCATAATTACCTATGTAATTTTTTGTTGAAGTTCCCTGAATTCCTCCATCCTTTTATGGCTTCCTCCATAAAAGAAGCATTGGATTAGCGGCACTGTATAACGAAATATGCCCACTATTTTCTACAACGAAATTGGTAAAGAAAATGCAATTTGGTTGGGGCTGGCAATATATATTTGCAGAAAAAATACCCCATCCATTGTGTCCCAAAAGAACTAAATTTCCATCTTTTTGGAGTGTTAGCTTACATCCACTTCCACCACCTTTCCCAGCAGTATCACTCCACCATAGTACTTTCCATTCAAATCCATATAACACTAAGTTGCAATCATATTCCAAAACTAGTTGGTAAAAGCCATTTGGAGAAATTAGACGACCTCCATCATTGAGAAATGATCCAATTGTTTCTATGTCTCCACTAGTCATGGATGAATAATATATATTACAGTCATTTGGAATAGCTAGAACAACTTCTCTTGTGACATTGTACAAAAGATCAGCTTGGAGGTTAGAGTTTTTGGTAATGTAATTAATATCCTGTATAGGAAGATAGTAAGCTGAATAATCAATCTCTATAACACCTGCTGATGCCCTTACAAAACCATAGAACTGTAGTCGAGCCTCTTGCATAATCCTTGTAGCCACGAAATCAAAAGCTAGTCTTAAGATATCACCAGAATATTTGCGAAGGTGATGGACGAGCGCTACAACGTCCACTAGTTTCTCTTGTATAGATACTAAGCCTTGAATAGCAATAAAAGTTTGGAGCAGATGGAAGCCTAAATGTCTTATAGAATGATTGTGTTCCATATAAGTATCCAGGTAAAATTTCAAGAGAAATTTGTGCTCTAATATTATGCTCGATAATGTCAGCATCAGTAGGACTTATCCTTCCTGGACTATTTGTAGCAATGATTGTAACACTACTGCAAAAATTTACGGAAAGTAACAAAAAAAACATCAATTTCCTGATGAACCCCGTTTTCTCGTGATATATATACTTCATAGCTGGCTCTAGAAAAAGCCTTTCAATTAATAATGTTTAAACATTTTTTTTTTATACCTCTTGACAAGAATTTTCATACTTATTACTAAACGAAGTGAGACTATTTATAATAATCTTTGTTTGTTATGGGAAGTCAATATATATCATGTCTTACTATGTGTTTTTAGTCAATAAATGACTTATGTAGTATTGGATATTCTTTGGATTTAGATATGATGGGATATTCTTATATAATGCATTATGGTTATCTTCTATATTTAGGCTGATAGATACCTCAGGTATTACAAAAATCTGGGAAGGGAATTGCTGTACCGCATAGAATCATCAGTCGATGCTCATCAGGTTATCCATGATGCAAGGCTTCAGACAAAACTGATCAACATCAATCAAGCGTGCTATAGTATGGGAGGGGTCACATTTCTTCTTCAATGGACACAAAATGTTGTTAAAATAATAATGCCATGGGAACTTAAATGAGAGAATGGCGGCATTTGGGGAATCCTTGTCGAATCTTTACCCGATGCATGGGAGTTGCGCCAGTGAGCCAGGAGGAGCTCTATGGCATCGAGCAGCAGCTGCGATGGGCGGGCAACACTGGAGATTTGGCTCACGGCAGACGGATCCATCGTGTCATTCTTGGCACCGGCCTCCGATACAACCGCTTTGTCTCCAATCTCCTCATCCAGATGTACGGCAAGTGCCGGAGCATCAAAGACGCGACCGAAGTCTTCAGATCGATTGCGCGCCCGGATTTCTACTCGTACAACATCATGATCACTACATTTGCCTTGAACGGGCATCTGGATGACGCCAATGCTCTCTTTCTTTCGATGCCCACCAAGGACTTGATATCTTGGAATACGGGGTTGGCATTGTATGGAAAACTGGGCCGGCCACACGATGCAAAGCGAATGCTTTTTTTTATGCCCCAACACAGCGTTGCGTCCTGGACAAGTGTCCTGCATGCATATGCCCGGATTGGGCATCTTGACGAGGCACGAAGAATGTTTGACCGCATCCCTGAGGTCAACACCGTCGCGGCAAATGTGATGCTCTCGGCATATTCTCAGGCTGGAAGTTACAAGCAGGCGCTATCGCTGTTCCAGAGCATAGACCAACGAGATGTGATTTCGTGGAGTGGGATCTTGATGGCATATACCCAAGCTGGCAGCCTACGCGGCGCCAAAAGAATCTTTGATTTGATGCCCAAACGAGACTCTGCAGGGTGGAATATAATGGTTACTGCATATGCCCAGAATGGGCATATGTCGGAGGCAAAGGGGCTGTTCCATTCCGTGCCGGAGTTGACGATTGTTACGTGGACGGCCATGATTGCTTTGTACAGCGAGTGTGGAAACCCCCGAGAGGCATCTTTCATGTTTGATTTAATGCCCAGCAGGAACATTATCAGCTGGAATGCAATCCTAGCCGCACACGCCCAAGACGAAAATTTCACGCTCGTAAAGTCCACCTTTGATTCCATGCCGGAACGCGATGCTGTTTCGTGGACGACCTTGATACAGGCATACGGGATAAATGCTAAAGTCTTTCTAGCGGAGAATACGTATAGAAAAATGCCCCTCTGGGATCTAGTCTCAGGGACTGCTCTTTTGGCGGTATATGCCGAGAATAAGGATCCAGACAATGCGAGGATGCTATTCGATGAATTGCCGGAGCGCAACCTGCTGACGTGGAACAAAATGGTTACTGCGGTGGCAGCCAGCACGGAGCCAAAAGCAATCTCAGACAAGATGCCGGCCTATGACATGGCCACGTGGAACACGATGATTGAGGGATATGGCGGGAGCGGCAACCTTGCTGACGCGGAGGCCTTGTTCCAGAGCGTGAGAAACGTCAGCGACTCGGTGATGTGGACGACAATGCTCCAGGCGTACGCGGCATGTGGTGACGTGGAGAGAGCCGAGGGGACGTTCAATGACATGGCTGCCAGGGACGGGGTGACGTGGATCGTCATGCTGGCAGCGTACGGCACGAACGCGCGGCTGGCCGAGGCGGTCCGTACGTTTGAGGCGATGCCAAAGAGAAACGCGCTGGCTTGGAACACGATAATGAGCGCTTTCATCACTCACGGCCTGGTGGACCGAGCAGCGGAGATCTTTGCAGCGATGCCGGAGCCAAATCTCGCGTCCTGGGCCGCGCTTTTTGGAGCTTTCGCTCACGAAGGAAACACCAACTTTGTCATCGAGTTCTACCGGGAGATGAATCTCGCGGGAGAGAAACCCGACGAGAATGTGTTCTTGAGTATCCTCGCCGCCTTTAGCCACGCCGGGATGATCGACGAGAGCTTGAAACACTTCGAGTTCCTGGCGGATCACGGCCTCGCGGCGATCAAGGAGCACTACTGCTGCATCGTGGATGTTCTGTCCAGAGCCGGCCAGTTGAAAGAGGCTGAGAAGCTGATAGAGACCATGCCTTTCATTCCGGATCAATCAGCCCTGGGAGCACTGCTGTGTGCTTGCAAGACGCAGAGTGACATCGAGCGAGGATCACGAGCAGCGAGGCTCGCGATCGATCTCGAGCCTGAAAGTTCCTGTGCACCACTGGTGGGAATCGTGAACATCTACTCTGAGAACCCTCTGAGTTAAACGGAAAACACACTGACCTCTAGATGATCTTCTAAAAACTTGGAAGATCTTTACGTTAAGAATTCGATCATACAGTAAGTATTCATCTATATCCTGGAAGAACACTGATCATACAAGAAAGTCGATCATCTAAAAAGGATCATACCTCTCTCGCTGGAAGGAAATCGAAAGAAATCACGAGAGCCCAGGAGAAGGAACGACCACTGCTGCTATTTGTTGAGGCCATACTTCTCTTGCATCCGGGAGAGCTCCTCCTCCTTCTTGCGCTGGTCGTTCTTCTTGGACATCTTGGCCTGCTGGTAGTAGAGAACGATGAGGTACCTGTTGGCGACATTGAATCCCGAGAGATGATCCACGGCGTTCTTGGCGTCATAGATGTCCTCGTAGACGACGAAGGCGGTGCCGCGCGTGTCCTTGTTGTTCCCCACCCTAATTTGCCGGATCGCGCCATACTTGCCGAAGATGTCATACATCTCCTCGGACGAGATGTTGAAGGGCAGATTGCGCACGTACAAGACCCGATTCACCTCCGGCGGAAGCCGCGTGTTGCCGCGCCTCACCAGCGCTGCCATTGCCCAAGAACCCTAATCTAAGAGCCCTAAAATCTAAAATCTCGTGAAATTTAAGTAGACTTCGAAATGGCAGAAAGTGAGCCCATCGCAGCCGTCCATCGGCCCATGTGCCGACCACGTGGCAGGAAAAAACCGTCCACGTCACTTGTCCGGCTGACCTACAGCGCTTCGTTCTCGGCTTTGTTATCCAACACATTTGGCTGTGACGCTTCCGGCAGGTGCGGCGCGATTGGCGGCGCTGATGCCGTGCTAGGGTTGCTCAATCGGCGCCGAGCCGGGATGCTCCACTCCGATTGGGGCCTCATTCGGCCGTGATCGACCGACACCGAAAAGAGGGGCCAGGGTCTAGGCGCCGGCGCGTCGCTGCTGCTGGCGCAAGATCTGGATCGTCATCTCCAAAGATTTCCTCGCGAATACCGGTATGGTCGTCCTCGATCCCAGGTAGGGGTTTCTAGCAGGGCAGGGCAGGGCAGTCGATCGATCGCTGATCGCCTACTTGCGGCTATGGCGGCATTCCTGTGAGCCAAATCGAGCGATCCTCGGGGGATAATGTCCGCAGATGGAAATTCCGGGAGAGATCGGCTTCTTTCTCGGATGGGATCCTCAGGGCTGGCTGTTTTGCTCGACAGCGGCAGCAAGGAATCCCTGGTCACAGCTGCGGCGTGCATGGTAGACGAGTGCACGCGCTCCACGCTCGATCGATCCATCGCGTTCGTCCTAGATTACTCCAGCGAGGTGGTCGAGCAGCAGCCTCGGTTCGTCGTCGGCGATAGCAAGATAGATTCCTCCAGCATCCAGCTCCACCTCCAGTCCCGCCTCGCCGCATTGGGTTCCAGTTCTAGCACCGATGTCTCGGCCAGCTACAAGGATGGTGTTTTCATCGAAGGGAGTAGCGACCCTCTCTCGGGGGTCGTCAGGATGGACAAAGGGAGACCCTCTGGAGATATCAAGCTTTCCAAGAGCTCCTTGTTGCTGGAGAGTCAGGCCATCTTTAGCAGCGCTCGAGCAAACGCTTGCGTGTGGAGGGGGAAGTGGATGTACGAGGTGACCTTGGGCACGGCGGGGATCCAGCAGCTGGGATGGGCGACCATCTCTTGTCCCTTCACGGACTCCGAGGGCGTTGGAGACGCCAGTGACTCGTATGCTTACGATGGTCGACGAGTGAAAAAGTGGAGTGGGAAGAGCCAGACGTATGGCGAGCCTTGGGTGGTCGGGGACGTAATCGGCTGCTGCATCGATCTGGAACAGGGGCAGATTTTCTTCTACCGGAATGGGACGTCGCTGGGGATGGCTTACGACTGTGTGAGGAGGATGGAGGTCAAGCAGGGGTACTATCCGGCTATCTCTCTCTCGCACGGAGAGCGCTGCGAGCTCAACTTTGGCGGTCGGCCTTTTAGATATCCAATCGCGGGGTTCTTGCCGCTGCAAGCACCGCCGCTGGACACTTCTGGTACCAACAAGCACGGCTCCGTGATCGTCAAAGCCAAGTATCTGTTTGGATGCTTACAAAAGCTTGTCCAGCTTGGGAGCCCAGAGGTGGCGGCGGCCATGGCTCCCGCGGAAAGGCTGCGGAGGTTTACTCCACTTCCTGACGAGCAGTTTCGTGTTGTCGGCACTGAGATCTGCAAGATACTTTGCGAGCTGCTGCAGCAAAGCAGTAAAGCGGAGTACGTTGTCTGGGGAGCGCTGGTTCCTTTCCTCATGACAACTTACAGGCCTGGAGCACCGCACGACGGTCACAGTGTGGATCGAGCTCTTGACTTGCTGATGCCGATGCTGGGGCAGGCTTACTTTGGTACGATCGTTCTTCAGATCATCGAGTGCCTGGCGTATGGGTGCCGGACTTCGCCCCTGGTGTTGGCCGACTCTCCGTTTAGCGCCTCGTACTCGCATTTGGCACTGGCCTGTCATCTACTTCAGCGTGACGACTTCATGGTCATCTGGTGGAAATCTGACGACTTTGAGTCCTGCTTGGAGGGGCTGCTGACGAGAAAGGGGCCTAACAAGTACGACTTGGAGAGCCTTATACCCACCGTATGGTGGCCGGGTTCCCGTGAAGAACATCCTTTCTCGGAGAGCAACATGAGGCAGATCGTCATTGCTTTATCTCGTGCAATATCCAGGGTAAGTCAGTAGCATGCATGGTTTTCTTGCTCTGGAACTAACGTGGCCATCACTTTTTTTTTTCTTTTCAGATCGAGGACTTGCACTTCGATCTGTGTAACCGGCTGGTTGCTTTTGACACGAAGTCGAATGCTACCGGTTCTATATTCAGAACGTTTTTGCAACACCTTGTTCTGAAGAACCGTGGGGCACACAGAAACATGCCGCCGCCGGGTCTCTCCGACAACTCGGTCTTGGTTTCGGTGTACACTGTACTCTTGCGGTACCTTTCGGAGGGTCTCGACTCGACAGGGGATGGCCATGGAAGCTGCGTGCCGTTCCTGCACAAGGGAGGAAAGCACAGCTTTCCGGTATCTCTGTTTGTGAGCTCGGACCCCTGCTTGAACGATTTCGCCCGCCTTGGTGGAACCTACAGCTATCTTACGAAGACATGTCCTCTCAGCTCAATCGAATGCGAAGAAGTTGAGTGGGAAGAAAGCAGTATGGACAAGCAGGAAACTAGATACGGACACGATGCTGGGTTGAAAAAGCCATGTTGCTGCATGGACGGTGGTGCAGGTTCCATCGACAGTGGTAACGGTAAGGTTCTATCGAAAGGCTTGGAAACACGCTTCAGTGGCTCCAGTAACAAAGTTAGCGAGACTACGTGTCCTTTGTCGCCAACTGACGCAGAGAGGAGCTATGATGGGGATATGGAAAGCAAGGCTAGCTCCAGTGGAAGGGTCGAGCCTGCCACCAGCACGGCCTCATTGCTACAGAAGGCCAAGAAGGTGTTCATGTCGGTAAAGGAGCTGTCATCTGCGGTACGAGAGGAAGAGTTGCTGGATAAGATGGTGTTGCTCTACCATCTTGGAGTGACTCAGAATTTCAAGCAGGTCTGTTCTTGGTCCTTTTGGTTCTCATTCAAATGTTTTAATGTTTTTGTCTGCAGGCTTCTTATCACATGCAGCATCAGATACAACTGATGGCTCAGCTCGATGAGACGGATCGTCAAATCCGTAGCGATAAGACCTCCGTTGACCAGACAAAGCGCTTGAAAGAAGCGAGAGCTATATTCAAAGAGGATCTTATTGACTATGTACGACAATGTACCTGGTATTTTGGCTTTCTCCCGAGTATATGTGGTTTCATTGCCTTTACGATCTTTCCAGCGACAAGTGCTTACAGTGCGTTTCTTTCGCAGGTACCGCGTCTGCTTGCTTTCTAAATGGAAGCAAAGGGGAATGTATGCGACTTGCATGTGGGTAGCACAGCTCCTCGTTACGATCAGCAAGAAAGATGCTTGCTTCAGCTATGTTCCAGAGTTTTACATAGAGACACTGGTGAGCATAACATGCTTTGATTTCGTGTGAGACTTATTTTGTTGATTCTGTTTTGGTTAGGTGGATTGCTTTCACGCGCTGCGAAGGAGCGACCCGCTTTATGTTCCTCCTTCATCCCTCCTTCAACATGGCTTGTCGTCGTTTGTAAGTATTTCCTTGTTTCTTTTGGAACAAATTTCTAACGAGAGCCTTCAGGTTACGTTCCTCGTGACACATTTTCACGACTCCCGAATAGTGAATGCGGAGATAAGGGATTTTCTCCTCCAGTCTATTTCCGTTCTAGTACAGTTTAAGGAGTATTTAGTAGCTATCGAAGCTTGCAAGGCAGCAGAGGACACGATGGCTGGCGCTCTTTTATCGGCCTTCGACAACAGGTTTTGGATTCCGGTGTCCAACATTCTGTTGCGCCTTTGTAAAGGCTCGGGTTTTGGAACTTCCAAGTCCAGCCACGGTGACTCTTGTTCTCCGTTCTTTCAGGTAGACACGTTTCGTTTTGTTTTCCTGGCGATCTAAAGTTCTGGTGTGGCTTTGTTTCTGCAGCGGCTGTTGCGCGAGAAATGCTTGAAGGACGAGAAGCTGTTCGCCTCTTTCCTGAACCGCCTCTTTAATACATTGAATTGGACAGTCAGCGAGTTCTCCGTCTCTATCAAGGAGATGCACGACCATGACCACCGGCAGGTTACTCATACTAAAAGTTTTTGTTTTGTTCTTCTGGTGCAACTGATTAACTTGTCCGCTGTGACCAGGTTCCAGAATTTCAACAAAGAAAATGTGCAATAATGTTCGAGCTTTCGTGCAACCTGGAAAGAATACTGGAGTTCTTTACGAAGGAGCTGCCACAAGTTTTCCTGGTTGGTCCGGAAATGAACATCATCCGGCTTTGTGAGCTGGTTCTATTTGTGCTCAACCACACCACCTCAAACACGGCAGGCGAGCTGTTCGACAGGTACGTTATCTCGCGTTGGCTCTCCTCGCGAGTTGTTCACCTCTCTGCGTCTCATGCAGCACCATAAAGCAGCAGGGTCAGTCGCTAGAGAAGGTCAACCGCGCCACCATCCTCGCTCCCGTGGTGGGCATCGTGTTGAATCTCTCCGCCGCCACAGACCCTGCTGGCCACAGAATGGAACACGATATCGCGCGGTCAATCGCCAGCGTCGATGTCTCCTCGGTCGCCACCAGGAACTTCCAGTATTTATTTGACTACGATTGGGTAAGCTTTGCTTTTTTTTGTGTGTGTTTGTTTTCCTCGTCACAAGCTAATCGTGTGACCACTCCCACCACAGTTGGGCACGTTCAAAGGGGATCCTTCGCTCGCAAGGCTGTCGGACCTTAACATATTTATTGAGAAGCTCAAGACGGAGTACGCGGAGGCCAGGAAGCGAGCGTGCAAGGCCGAGGCGGAGCTCATCACTAGACACAGTAAAGGAGGTACTTTCCTCTGTTTTGCTCTTTCTTCTTGTTCACGGCCTTGATATGCACAGATGATTTCGAGCTTGGAAATGCAGACAAAGCCGGGGGCGGAGGAGAGCTGTGCAGCATTTGCTATGCGTGCGAGGAGAACGCCGTGTTCCTTCCCTGCAAGCACAGGTCATGCGTGCGCTGCGTCTCTCGTCACCTCCTAAACAACCAGCGCTGCTTCTTCTGCAACGCGGCCATCTGCGAAGTCTGCCCATACGAGGAGCCTTTGTCGCCTCTAAGCGGCGGCGGCCTCAAAGGTGGGGACGTGAATTCCTAGCGATCAAATCGCTCGCTTCCTATAGGTGCCATTCTTGGAGAAACGCTGTAAATTATTCCTTTTGTCTCTCTGGTAGCAAAGCTCTGTAAATTCCAGCCTTGGTTTGCTCAGACGTTGTAGTTGTCGACGTACCACTTGTAAGTCTCGGTCAGCCCCTCGCGGAGAGTGATCCTTGGCTTCCACCCCAGGGTCGCGAGCTTGGAGCTGTCCATGAGCTTCCGGGGAGTTCCATCCGGCTTGGAAGCATCCCACTTGAGCTCCCCTGGAAAGCCCACCACCTCTTTCACCATCTCCGCGAGCTCCTTGATGCTAACTTCCGAGCCACTGCCCATGTTGATGTGTGGAACGTCGCTGTACTTGTCCATCAAGAACACGGCCGCGTCCGCGAGGTCGTCGACGTGGAGAAACTCTCGCAGCGGCGATCCCGTCCCCCACACCACCACCTCCTTGGCTCCATTCACCTTGGCCTCGTGGAACCGGCGGATCAAGGCCGGAAGAACGTGAGAGTTCTCGGGATGGAAGTTGTCGTGAGGGCCGTAGAGATTGGTCGGCATTCCGGAGATGGCGTCCCACTTGTGCTGGATCCTGTAAGCCTGGCACATCTTGATTCCCGCGATCTTGGCCACCGCGTACCACTCGTTTGTCGGCTCCAGCGGACCCGTCAAGAGAGCTTCCTCGGTGATTGGCTGGGGAGCAAACTTTGGATAGATGCACGACGATCCCAGGAACAAGAGCTTGGCCACGCCGCTCCGGTACGCGGCATCGATCACGTTGGTCTGGATCTGCAAGTTGATCCCGATGAAATCGGCCGGATACGTGTTGTTGGCGTGGATCCCTCCCACTTTGGCCGCGGCCACTATCACATACTTGGGCTTTTCCTTGTGGAAGAAATCCTCCACGGCCTCCTGTCTCGTGAGATCCAATTCCTTGTGGCTTCTCAGCAGCAGGCGGCTGAATCCTTCCTTCTCCAGCCGCTGGACGATCGCGGCTCCGACGAGACCGCGGTGGCCGGCAACGAAGATCTTCGCGTCCTTGTCCATCGCCTTCTGGAAATGCGGCGTGAAATCCTTGGCGCTGCGATGGCGCTAGCTAGAGAAGAGAGGATTTTACCTGGGAAACAAGAGATCGCAGCTCCTGCCCGCGATCTAGACGCGCATTCTCTAGTTTCTCCTCCACAAGAAATTCCACGCCCTAAACTATAAAAAAAAGTAGTTAAAACCTAACCCAGGGTTAAAGACTTATTGGACCCTTCGCTTTAATAGCACAAATTAAATGGATGAAAACAAAGCTCAAAGAATAGAATTTTTTGTTCTTTTTTCTTTCGGTCACGTTCTATCTCGCTACAAGCTAAGCTGCGATAGTAAGAAGTGTCTCCCCTGATCAAAGAAATCGAAGCTCCAGACCTCTGGTATAACATATGTTTGTTCTTCGTGGTGTTGGGTGATGGCTATAGATAAAAGTTCCTGGCCTGGAGCTCGCGGCTTCTTTGGATCAAAAGGATGGATTACTTGGCTGACTTACGGCGATTGGAGAGCCTTCCGACTTGACGAAGGCTCCCATGTAGTTCCCCCGCGGGAGGAACTCGGGGTGAGCTCCTGGCTGCTGCTGCTGCTGCTGCGGCTGAGACGGTGGTGAGCGCTGCGATTGTTGCTGCTGTTGGCTGTCGATCGCGTTCTGTGCCTGCTGCTGGAGCTGCTGGAGCTGCTGCATCTGGAAGTACTGCGCGTTGATCGACAGCTGCTGCTGCTGGCCCCCCGGGCCTGTAAGTTGGCCAGTGGCCAACTTCAGCCTTTGGACTTCCTCCTTGAGTGCATCGTTTAAAGCTGGAGGGAGAAACACACAAACTATCAGTTTATCTGATGAAACGTGGAATGTGCTTCCTACCGTCTCGGAGCTGTCCTTGTTGCTCCATGGCGGTTAGCCGAAGTTTCAGTTCGTTGTTCTCTGTGGTCAGCCCCGTTGTATCCCGCTGCCACCACGAAGCGGAAGTGTGAGAGGAGAAGAAAGAAACAAGTTTTACCTGAAGCATCGTCAACTGAGCCGATAGTGTTGTGGCTTCCGTCTGGAGCGTTTGTACTTTACGCTCCAGCTCGGAGATGTAACGCATCTTGCGCTCCTTCGAGCGAGCAGCTGACTGCCGGTTTGCAAGTATTCTGCAGCAGAGAAAGAGAAAGCAGCTTAGCCATGTGATCATTCTAGGAAACGAGGACAGAAAGCTCTACCTTTTTGGCTCGCTTTGGATCAATAAGAGCAAGCTCGGCAAGCTTGCTGGCCGCAAGAGCCTTCTTCGCCTCGGTGCTGTCCGACCTCCGAGTTTAAAAAGTCACTTTTGAAAGAATCCATCGAGTTGCTGTGATGGTGTCTTGGACGACGCGGCTCCGAGTTGGAGTTGCTGCCAGCCGGCCCTCCGGCATTGAAAGAAGCAAGCACTCCATCCGTGCACAGGCTCCGAGAATGGTGGTGCTTGGTGGCTGGACCCATCCGACTTAGTGGGAGTTGCG
>NW_003314373.1:548441-557149 GCF_000143415.4 Selaginella moellendorffii
TGATCTTCTCCATGTCGATGTACATGTTGAAGAGATCCTCCCCGGCCTCGTCCGAGAGCGCAGGCATTGCCGGGCTCTGGAGTCCAAGCTCTCGCTCGAAGGACGCATCGTCGGGCAGACAAAACGTGATCTCCGACTGAGCGCGGCGATGGCCGCGAGGCCGAGGTGGAGCGTCCGGCATACGGTTCACATCCGTGCTGAAGCTGTGAGCCGGGCTTGGAGCTTTAAGAGGACCACTCACGCTCGAGTTGCCGGGAGAAGTCACAGCGTCGTGCATGGTTACGTCTTTGGACACGGACACGAGCGAGGAGTCCGAGAGCGTCGGCGAGGCCTCCTGCTTGACCGAGAAGCCATGATTGTTTGAAGATGGGTAGCCCACATAGCGCGAGTGAGACGGCAGTGATGACCCAGAATTCCCATTCGCAGAGTTCTTGGCGAAATCCGACTGGAGCCGCTCTACAAATGCCTCATACCCATCGCCCAGCCCCTCCATTCCCCCTCCCCCTTGTGTCTCTTCCCTGTTCTTCCCTGTTCTTCCTGTTTATTTCCTGTTCTACTCTAAAAAACTCTATTCCTTCGTTTAACACCTGGGAATCCGTCAAGACGGTCTAGCTTCCGTGCTCGGGGAGAAGGAAATCCACTCAGCCCTGCTTGAAATCGATGCTCCTGGCTCCTGGCACAGAATCTCCTGGAAGAAAAATGCCTGTTACTCCAAATCCCAAAGATCTACTCCATGCAAGGGCAATAGAATCAAGAATGCAGCTCCTGCCACGACCTAAATCCTCCCAGGCACGCCAGGAAAGCGCGAATGCGGCGCAAGGATGCACAAAACACTCGCAAATTCACTCCAAATACCGCTTACCTGGCCGCTGGAATCCCCCGAGATGCATCGAGGAGGCCGGATTGGAGCCCAACCCTCCCGCAGCTTTTGCGCGATCGATCTGTCGCTCACACAACACCCCTCCAAGGAGCCGCCGTGATGGAGATTATCACTGCCCTAAGCTATGCTCTAGATCCCTTGCTCTCTATGCTTGCGTAGTCGGGGGGGGGGCCGGCTGGCTATGGCGCTATCACAAAATGTTCTCTCTTTCTCTTGGCTAAAGCAAAATGTAAGCTATTGACGGGAAGGAGTTAATCTCGCCCGTCTATTACATGCATCCGACCGAGCAGTTTGAGCCACGTCAGAGAGGCCGTCAAGATTTTCAGTGGCCCAGATCCGTCCACGCTATCCATAACCAACCGTCTGATCTAGCCCAGGGCAGTAAAAGTCTTACGCGGAAAGTGCCAAGTGACGTGTCGCCATCATCTACGTCCGATGGGTATCGAAACGAGATGCCGGTGCCAAGCTTGGGGCATATTCTGTCCGCGTCTCACCCAAATGGATGGTGTCACGTGGGTCGTCAGGGAATATTTCTTGTTTGTAGTTAGGATGCGGTTGGCTGCTCGACACGATGTTAAGGTAATGCCGCCACCTTTGATCCAATTTTAGGGTTCTTACTTCTTCCGCCCAAGAACATTGACTGGATCATAATTCCACCCAGAAAAGTATTAATTTTTAACAATCGCTCGTGCATGCATGTGCCAAACGCCCCAGTGTCAACTCCCGTAGTAGAAAAATCCGGAAGTAAAGGTTTAAAATGGTCTCGAAGCTGAACAACGTTTTCTTCACTCAAAACTTCATTTTATTGTTCTCAAATTCCTTTGTTATACATCATCTTGCACCTCAAGAATGAATGCATAATCTAGCACTGCTATCTAGAAACCTTGCTTTTGGATTCCTTTTCAAGCAAGAAGAGCAAGGTGGAAAAAGAGAAGGAATTTCTTCTCAAGCTGGTCATTTCACAAGATTTTAAGGGCACAAGTGGTTGTAAACACAATAATGTATGTAATTATTCGTATTGTATCATGTCATAAATTATCAGTTCACTTCAAGTTCATTTTTTTTGTCTAGTTAATGCAAAACCAAATGCTTTGTCACCAATTGAGATTCACACATCCATAAACTTTAAGATCCAGTTGGACGCTTCAAGACCCTCAAAAACATGTATTATTATTCTTTGCCAAGGACTTCAAATCTTACAAGCTTGCATACATGACAATCTCTTTCTCATACTTGTACTTGATAGGCTTGCACTGTAGTAATTAGAGGAGTTCATGAATGCCGAGAAAGAATAAAAGATTTTGGTGCTCTAGCTCCTCAAGCCACATTTTACTACATTATATTTGTTAAAAGCCACTTAATTAGTCATCCACAAAAAAAAGATAAAATCCTAGAACACATAGACATGTGAGTTTAGCTGAAGTATTGTTTATGAAGTTTATGAAGAATGCAATGAGAAGATGGAGGCATGAGACCATAATGCAATGGATACAAATTGAAAATTTTATCACTTTTAGTCCCTTTAGTCTTTAGTTCTAGGTACTCACATCTTTTGCTAATACCAAAGCTACTTTTGCTTTTCCAATTGAACACTGAGATATAAAGCAATGGTGACTAATACCTCAATGACATTTTATACTTTTACTTTCATGAATGGAAATAATCAGGATCAAAAGAGTGAATTGAAATACTGAGAGTTGAAAAAACAGAAAATAAAAAAAAAACAAAAGAAATTAAACATAGGTAGAAGGAAATGAAATAGAAGTTAAAAACATGGAAGATGTAATAAGGGAAATAATTTAAAAGTCCCATTTGATTGATCTCACTCTAAAGTTTATACCTTAATAATATAAATCTTGAATTGATTTAACTTAGCACTATTAATAATCCTCATCTTGAAACCAGCATATTTCTATCCATTACTAAACTTGATTTTGCTATGTAGTGTAACTAAAAATCATAATATACAATTAAAAACTTAAGTTTGTATTATATAAAATTTTGCAAGATTTGCAAACAAGATTTGTAAACTAGAGAAAGCTAGAATATATGACTTTGCTCCTTTTATTTTACGATTTAATTACAGTCTATTTCTTTGATGAGATTTTAACATTTATTAGGTTGAGAATATTGACTATATGCCTATATTTACAAATAGATAAGGTATAAATTACAATTTATAAAGTCCTAGTGTACAGATGTAAAGTCCAGATGTATAACTATGATATTGTATACTATTATTAATGTAATGGGATTTTGGCAGCTATCATATTGATTTCAATTTAGACCACTTGCTTTTGTATATAAGTGTGAGGCACAAATCCCTAAACCCCAAAGTGGAGCAGAAAGGGTGTTATATGGTAGTGGTCAAAGTAGAAGTCTAACAAGCGTAACATGTTTGGATCAAAAGCTCCGATTTAGAAAATTGAGAGTGGGAGTGGAACTCGTGCTCAAAGGATGAGCACGAAGCAATTGATGAATGAATCTCTAAAAAAGGACACAAAAAGGACTGACATATGGAAGTGTTAGGAATGAGTCCAAAAAGAAGTCCAAGAAGGAGTTCAAGATAAAGTCCAATATAGACCCAAGATAAAGTCTAAAATAGAGTTTGATATGGACGTGAGATGGACTCAATATAAACCCAAGATGGAAGCCAAGATGGAGTTTAAGATGGACCCAAGATGAAGTTCGAGATGGAGTCTCATATGAACCCGAGGTGGACTTGAGATAGACTCCGAGATGGACCCGAGATGGACCTGAGATGGAATCTAATATGGACCCGAGATGGACTTGAGATGAAGTCCGAGATAGACCCAAGATGGATTCTGAGGTCGAATCTGAGATGGACATGAGATGGAGTTTGAGATTGAGACTGAGATCAAGATCGAGACCGAGACCGAGATGGAGTCCGAGACCAAGACTAAGACCGAGACTAAGACCGAGACTAAGTCCGAGTCCGAGTCCAAGTCTGAGTCCAAGTCCAAGTTCGAGTCCAAGGGTGAAAGCCTAAAGCGATTGTCTCCCAGATTTGGTGAGCTCTAAAAGTACAATAAAGGGAAAACTCCAGTGGAGCCAATTTGGCCAAAAAAGGCTAATGTTACCAAGGAAGGCTATACCCATGTGTTAGGTGATAATATAACCATTGAGGAGTCTAAAGTTAGAGTGAATATAAATAGACACTACAAACGAAGTGATTGAAATGAATGAGTGATATCGAAATGAATTATGAATGAAGTGCTCAAAAAATGAGTATGAAGTGATTAATGAATGCATCTCTAAAAAGGGAAACAAGAAGGATTGACACATGGCAAGTGTCAGGATTGAGTTCGAGATGAAGTCCAAGATGAAGCCTAAGGTCAAGTCCAAGATAGAGATTGAGACCAAGTCTGAAATCAAGGGCAAAACCAAAACCGAGACTGAGAGCAAGTTTGAGTCCAAAGACTAATATAAGTCAAGGGTGAAAGCCTAGAGAGGGGGGGTGGGGGTGGGTGCAAGGGGTTCCAAAAGTATAGTAGGGAGAGTGTGGGGGTAGTGGAATTAGTTTAGCCAAGAAAGACTATTATAACTCAAGAAGGTTATACCTATGTGTTAAGTGACAATATAACCATTGAGGAGTCTAAAGCTAGAGTGCATACAAACGAATAAATAAAGTAGCTTGGTGAAGTGTTCAAATGTTAGCTCTAGCTCCTTCGGGAGATCAAATGGTCGATGCTCCCAATGCAAGTGTGAGTGGCACTACCTACTTGGATACTTAGTGTGGCTTATTGGAACCTTGCTCTAACATCATGGCTAGGGCACACAAAAATGGAAGGTGGGGAGAGTACTTATAAGGCTTGCATAAGAGTATAGTGTTTCGAAATATCATTTTAGAATCCCAAACTATGGAAAGTAGACCTTTAGTATGGTGACCAAGAATATGGTCACATGGTGAGGAAGTCCCAAAAGTTAGTGGGCCTTTAAGCCTTGATTCAGTGGCAATATTGGCAAACACAACCATGAATGAAAAGGGATTTGGTGGGGATTGAAAAAGGGACATTAGGGAAGGGTGTTCCCTTTATTTCTAGGCACCCTAAAGGTGGTAAGGTGTAGTCAAGGGATGACCATTCATGAAAGGATGGCCTAGTCTTTAAGAGACAATATTGTGATGTAGGTGGTCTTGGACCACCGAAGTGACAAGTGTGAAGGGAATAACCTAAGTATAATGGGCTAATATGTCAATGGTACTTTTGGGTGTTAGTCATGGGATTGGACACATAAAGCACTTGGACTAAATGCAAAGGATAAGTGATATAAAAGCCATTTACAAGGCTAATATGTCCCCAAATCAAGAATAAAATTTATGGAGGTTGTGAGTGAAATTCCTCCAAGTAGTTAAAGTTGTGGTTAAGTAACTAAAGTAGAATGGAAAATTTAATGGCTTACAAAGAGCTAAATGGGGGGGAAGGGAGTTAGACCCTCTTTTTCAATCAGTTAAGGGCCTTGGGATATCTGGAAATACCAAATTCAAGAGCTTACATTTGGTATTGGAATGATTTCAATTTAACTCTATTAATTGGCTAAGGGAATTACACTATATATTGAGATTGATATTTGAAAAGTTTAATTTTCCTTTGGTTGAGATTGACCCAAGGGGTAAGGCATTAAGAGAGTGGGGTTTTAGGAGAGATATAACTTTCAACTTCCATTCGCAAGGATGTGAACTTGCAAATAAGCATAGTGGATTATAAATAACTATAAAGAATTACTCAAGAGATGCCCCCGCATATTAAAATTAATCCTTTAATATTGCAATTTACCGTGTTTGCCAAACACCTTAATTATCATAGCCCTTGTGTTAGTTTCATTCGGTCTCAATTACTATTTATGGAAAATGTTTAGATTTGTTAATTTAGCATATCTACGGAATGTAGAGATTGTCCTAAATACAATGGTGATCATCCCATGTCCAAATTCACAATCTAATGCCATTCTATATTTAATAAATTTTGAATTAATCCTAAAGATTAACTCTTAGTACTAAAGGTGGCTAAGGGTGAAAACCCAAAGGTAAGGGGTGGGGGGGAAGGGGGGTAGGGCTATGGGGTTCTAAATATATAATAAGGATAGTGGGTAGGTTAGGTATAGTTGACTAATCTAAAGCATAGTTTAACTCTTACTTGCATGCTTGTCCTTGTTTTGCATTCGGCTTAGGTCTAAGCCCAAGTTCCACACCATGTTAGCTGGTAGAGTATCCATATTCTCGCGTTAAACCACCAGTATATTGAAATAGTGCCAAACTCCATTTGGCTCTATTTTGCATGTTGGTCCTAGCATTGGATGCTAGAAGTTCTAAGACGGTTCCAACATTACTCAGTGCTCTTATCCCTTCGCTCCTTGGGTTGAACACTCAAGAGTTACTCTGTGCTCCAATTCCTTCACTCCTTGGCTGTAAGTTTGGGAGTTTACCTTTGTACTTTCGTTTAGTGGCCCAAAGCCCTGAAACTTGGGTTCCACTCTACTGTCTTTGGGGACACGTGACATGTGGCATATGGCATATGACACATGGCATATAAAGGGTTTAGGTTCTGCTTTGTGGTTATCTTATGATAAATTACTATAAAATGAAAGGGTGAAAACCACGTGCACTACATTTAGTATCAGAGGATGAGTCTCAGTGAATACTATCCAATGAGATTGGGCAATTAGTCTCATTACATATGGAGCGATGATCTGAGTGGGAATACATTTGGGTGTTAAAACTTTACATTTGTTCTTTGGGTATGGATTTTGGTTACCTTTTTGTACTATATTGTGTGAGCTTATGCTTGGGCTTATATGATGGATTAAAATGTACCATTTGCACAAGTTTGAGCTTGGGCTCTTGAGTGAGGCACATTAGCAGCTTAAGATTACACTTAGAATTAGCAAGATTAATGTTAACCTATTAAGGGGTTCCATAAGTTGTTCCAGTTATTCCATGAGTTGTTCCATATACCGTTAAAGTAAACCTCCCTTAAGTTTGCTATGAATGGCAAATAAGCTGGTTTATAACTGTTTAGCATGGCACTAGTAGATCCTTTCTAGACATGATTATGAGTGAATCAATCAAGACTGCAAAGATTAATCTATTGGTTCAAGTAGTCATTGCCATACTCTTTTATAAACTTTTCTTAAACTGGACTTAGGTAGTGCTAATGCAAGTTTAAGGTTTAGTCAAGTTAAATCTGAAAATAAAGTTACCAGAGACGAATGTAACACATGTGATCATAGGATGAGATTTGGATATACTGTCACTGTGGATTCTTGGAACCTTGGGGGATAAATGGAGATAAAATAGCCACTAAAGGCTCTCTCATCAAGCAATTGCCCTTTTTCTAATTGGCTTAAAAGGAGAGAGATATAACAAAGGATCAAATATATAAATCATCTTCTCTTTGTGAGATGATTTATAACAAAATGTGATGCATTGCTCATGTTCACATTATACAATTAAGAGTCCCTATTTTGATGCATGTTGGTTATTATGGTTTTGCAAGTGGTGAGTTATGGGATGAATAGTGGTGAAGTGCTAAACTATTTTGTTTAGACTTACTATTAAAGATTGGGTTACAATACTCAGTTTTTTTTTGGAAAACCTTATTATTGCTCCTTGAGTAACTTGGTGTTAGATTAGTTTTGAGTTTAGTTAGAAAGAGAGTGGTATGAATTTATTTATGTTATAAACAAAGTTGGTGGTATTGGATATCATAAATCTCTATTAGTGGGGTGTGGCATTTATGTTGTATTTTGTCAAATTGAAGTGGCACTTGATGCTCACATAAATGTTTATAGTAATGACATAAGTGTTGCTCATGGTATTACTCAATTGATGATCAAGTCATTGTGATTTTTATATTATATCCATGTGATAATGAGCAATATGTTTACAAAGTTGCTTGGTTAAACAATGATCAACCCCAAAGTAGTTGATAGTGAAACTAGTTTACTTGCAAGTAGTAACATTGAAATAGCTTTGACTTGGTTCTTAATAGTGGTCCATTATGCTAAGCTTGAGTAGGTACTTTGGTTCTTGAGAGTTTACCCATTAAGGTTTTGAAAAGGATTATAGCATTCACTTGCTATAATTTATTGATTTATCCATTAGCATTTAGAGTAGATTATCGGATGGTGAAAGTATGAAGTTAAAGCATTGATATTGCTAACACTTGTGTTAGTGGAAGTGGCATTGTTGGTTCAAATGATGGGGAGTTTTTCTTTAGAGCTTAATTTTCCATGTTATTTTTTTTATTAAGTTTTATATTGGATCTTGAAGGTGGTTGAAGAAGAGTATTAGTGCAACGTGGATATCCAAAAATATGGTCTTTGTGATCAAGCTTTGGATGTTCATTTTGCATTTTGTGAATGTCGATGTTGGGTATTGGAAATATGAGCATGATGTTTGATGCTTAAACATGTTGTTGGATCATAAAAATTAGTGTTGAGATGAACTTATATGAGTTTGTTAGTAGGAGAAAGTTGGTTGAGTTTTGAAAGTTTATATTCCTAAACTAAGAGTTATTCTTTCTCTAGGATGGGAAATTTTCCATAAATTTTCTTAAGAATTTTTCAATGGCTAATTTATTGATCATTTTGCTTGAAAACCATTCCATTTTCGAAAGTCATTACAAACTAGTGAAAGGGTTAAGTTGATTTTGGTTAGCTTAGACCTTAGTATATAGTTTGTATAATGCTATATAAAAGGGTTGCTAACTGTTAGGGCTAAAGCAATTGAGTTAAATAGAGTCTAAAGTTAGTATAGAAAAGTGGACGTTGTGCTTTTCCTACGAAAGTGACCCTTGTGCCTTTTTTG
>NW_003314374.1:0-33326 GCF_000143415.4 Selaginella moellendorffii
TTGGGAGGGATTGGGATCTGTGGATGGAAGGCTAACTCTCCGTTGCTCGTGCAGTGAGTAGTTGAAACCACAGTAGGACCAAGTAGGAGCTGGTACAATATGCGAGAACCTTGGTGAGGGAACTTCGCACAAGCCAAGGCAGTGTTGGTCGGATAGACGAGATAAGCTGGCAAATTGGAAAGGAAAAATTTGTGGCTTATACACAAAAGTTATGATAACGAAGGTGTTTGGTAGACATGGTAAACTATCATTTAGTGAATATTGAGGGATCAAGCTTAATATTTCAGGAGTTCCCAATACTAGCAAGTGCAAGTTAACGAATGAGTTTCTTTAACCAGATCAAGTGCACATGTGAAGACCAATTTCTTAACTAGCTTAGGCAGAGACTAATAATGGGTGTAACAATACCCACCTCTTGCCGTTATGGCAGTAAAGAAAGAATATCTGAAAGTACTAACTAACAAGTAACTTTCAATACCCGAAGTCATATTTGTGATATTGAGGTTGAGTATATCATATTAACAATAGGATACAAGGAGGCAATTTAGCTCAAATACTTGCTAAAAGACTTTGGGCATCCACAATCATTGGACAATGTGACAACATAAACAACATAATGATAATGTAGAATTTAATTTTCCACAATCGCAACAAGCAATCATAATAAGCATATTCTTGTGCAATTCCATTATATGTGAGAATAGGTCAACACAGGAGTGATATTATCATCACCAAGCCCCTCAATGATCTTTATACATATGATCATATTTGAGGCTGAGTATATCACCTTAACAACAGGCTACAAAGAGGTAGTTTAGCTCAAATACTTGCTAAAAGACTTTGGGCATCCACAATCATTGGACAATGTGACAACATAAACAACATAATGATGATGTAGAATTTAGCTTTCCATAATTGCAACAAACAATCACAATAGCCCATGACAAGTTGCCTTTTGTCACTTGCCCAAACTCAACCCCTTATAACCCAACCCAACCCAAACTCAGGACCTTGGGTGTTGGAGCACTAGGTGCCCAAGGTCAGGTTTATGATCAATATAAGAAAAATTGTAAAATATTTCTAGCAAAATTTTGTGATAGAATTCTTAGTTGAATGTTTCTAATTTTAACTTCAATTTTAACAAACCTCACATTTTGATTGAATTTAAAACCCCTATATTCAACAGCAGCCTTGGGTTCTTTGTGATGTACCAACATCGAACACTTGACAAAGTGATAGAACTTCCATGGGGTGAGCCTGAGTGAAGAAAAGAACTAGCTTCTATGCCTCTAAGTAGGTATCCATCTAGCACTACCTGGTCAAAATCCCATTCTAGAACCTGTAATGCAGCAGTGTCTCCAAAAATTTATTCAAGAGCCCAAACTATTTACAGTTGCACCTCCAGAAGTTTCCTGCCTGGTCCCTTGTCCTTTAATGTTTGGCATGGCAAAGTTTCAAAGCACTTGAGTAGTGTTTGTAATAAATGAACAAAACAACAAGAAAATCCACCGTACCTTGATACTTTTTGTCCCCATGAAAGAAGAAACGAAATCGGAACTCCTGTTACTCTTGCCATTTAATTATAATTGTATATAAACATCAACTTTTCAAGCAATCGTTGAGGTCCTGACAGAATAAAATGGAAAATATAACATAAAACCAAAGTGCAAAGCACATGTAAGCTTTATCTTTTTGATCCAGGGATTCATGCCTCTGAAGATAAAGCACTTGAGGAACAACATTTTTTTCAGTCTTTATTTCTATTATGTTGAATCCAGGGACAACATGAAGCTTTCTACTTCTTGTAATAAGCTGGTGGAGGTGGCTACGTACTTGCAGGTGGTGGAGCCTTGTACTTGTAATATGGTGGTGGTGGAGACTCGTACTTGTAATAAGGAGGAGGTGGCAGGACTTGTACTTCTAGTAAGGAGGTGGTGGAGACTCGTATGTGGTGGCAGAGACTCATACTTAGGCAGTGGATACTTACATGGGAGACTCATACTTGAAATAAGGAGGCAGTGGAGATTTAGTAATATGGAGGAGGTGGTGGCGATTCAACTTGTATGGTGGTGGAGGCAGCGACTAATACTTGGATGGAGGGGGTGGTGGCGATTCATACTTGTATGGTGGTGGTGGTGGTGACTCATACTTGTATGGCGGTGGTGGTGGACTCTCATACTTGTATGGTGGCGGTGGTGGTGACTCATACTTGTATGGAGGGGGTGGCGGCGACTCATACTTGTATGGTGGCGGCGGTGGCGACTCATACTTGTATGGCGGCGGCGGCGGACTCTCATACTTGTATGGAGGGGGTGGTGGCGATTCATACTTGTATGGTGGCGGCGGTGGCGACTCATACTTGTATGGCGGCGGCGGTGGACTCTCATACTTGTATGGTGGCGGTGGTGGCGACTCATACTTGTATGGAGGCGATTCATACTTGTAGTATGGTGGTGGTGGGGATTTGTAGTAGTAGTGTGGCGGTGGCGGAGATTCATGCTTGTAAGGAGGTGATTCATACTTGTAGTATGGTGGTGGTGAGGATTTGTAGTAGTATGGTGGTGGAGGGGAAACATACTTGTAGTATGGGGGTGCAGGGGATTCATACTTGTAATAAGGGGGAGGTGGAGGTGACAAATATTTGTAGAAGTCTGGCATTGGAGGGAAGGAAAAATCAAATGCCTGAACCTGGCTGCTTCTCAACAGCACAAGAGCAGCAGCCAGCAGGGCCATTGCAAAATGGCAGCTGCCCATCCTCTACCTATCAAAATCCCTTGGATTTCCTTCTTTCCAATCTATTCAAGCCCAGCTCCAAAGCCCTCAAGTTGTCGTTCCCGTCTCTTCTTTCCTTTTTTCTGCCCTTTTGTGTGCTTGGAGCTCGAGCTTTTAAAGCATTCTTGAGAGAAAAAGAGGAGATCGGGTCAATTGCGAGAAAAGATCAACACGTCCTAAACCCATGGCCATTTCCTTAGAGATGATATAAGGCTGCACTAAGCACAGTTGAACAAGCGCTTCTCAACAAAAACACACAAAGAAGACTTCAGCGTTTGCCCGGAAATATTGTCAATTTGTCTTTGATTCTTAAAAAAAGGAAGGATTCCTTGCTACAGCTTTGGCTGAATTTTTCTCCAGATCTAAACTCGATATGGCATAGAACACCACAATAAAATCCCATTGACAAACACACCAACACGCAAACACTATTTCGTCACTGACGAAATTGATCGCCTTTGAATGGGCCTGACTCAAGCTTTGATCATCAGAAGGAACGTGTCTTCTAAAGTCACAGGAAAAAGAAAAAGATGAAAAAGAGATTAGCCACTGGTGAGAAAAACGTAAGAGCTCATCTTGATCCCTGTAGGTTTCCAGGAGTTAAAAGAAACCATGGGCTTTTGTCCTGCCCGCTTTGTTGTCGGGCTCCACAACTTTGTATACCTTATGTCGCAAAGGAAACATGAAAGCCTCGTAAGCTTTCCCGTTATCGTCCACCTTGACATCCACCATGAGAAGTCTTTCGATCGCCATGCCATTTTCTATCCCTGTCGAAGACACAGAAGAAGAGATCCAACCGGACCCCGATCCTGTGACAAATCCCGTTGTTGTCGCATCTAAACTTTAAATATTCCATCAGCATATTCTGTAAAAAGATGTCCAACGCTGACACGGACCTCTGGAACAGGATTTGCCATCACCTTCGGGCTTCTTCCGTGTCTTCGACAGCGACGGAAAGTGGCGTGACGATTAACGGAGCTGTGGATGTCGAGTATCCGCTCATTGACGACAGCCGCATTTCTCCCGGTGCCTCACGGTGGATGTCAAGGTGGACAAAAATGGGAAAACTTACGAGGCTTTCATGTTTGCGGGACACATGGGATAAGCCAGACGTGGATTCTTTTAGCTCCGTGAAAACCTGCAAGTTTTGGGGTGAGCTCTTACAATTTTTCTCATCAGTGACTGTGGCTAGTCTCTTTCTTTCTTTTCCTTTCCCCGGCTGCGACTTTGGCTTTTGGTGATCAAAGCTTGAGTCAGGCCCGACGATCATTGCGAGTATCAGGTGTTTGAAAAGTGGGATAGATGGAAAACTATTTGTGGAGGTGGATATGTGCCAATGTATTATTGAGGCTACGGAACTTTTCTTGGAATCGAGAGGCCTCTCCACGAACTGCGCAGATGAGCATGACGTTACAATTTTCAGCTCGTCCTCTCGGATCGATTTCCTCCCAGTAGAAGAAACCGAGTTCGTAGCTATAGTAATCACCACCATGGCCCGAGAAAGGAAAGTTTACAAAGAAAAAGAGACAAATCCATGTAGCTCTTGTACGTGGCCGTGAGAATACGCTCCCAACGATCATCGTTCGCATAATCGGTGCTGTGGAGCACCGTCACTGGGACAATGGAGAAAAACCAGCTCCTTCTTGCCCCGTGAACAAAATCGATTGCAGCTCCTCGGCGCCGTTGAAACAATCCAAGCTGGACAGATATGGATTTGTCTATGGCAGCCATTCGTGTGCGTCGATGCTGGTGCCCTGCACCTTCTCCTGGAAATTCTTTTAATTCTTCATACTTCCTCCTCTCCTTCAAATGAATCTGGGAGATTTCAAGAGCCTTGACCTCATAAATTTCATAATATCGAGTCGATTGATCACCTTTGCCCAATCCTTTTGACGTCCTTGTAAACTGTGAGTACTGCCGCTCCATCTTCGCAGTATCATGTCATCTCTTCTCAATCTTTTCAGCGGATGAAATCACCTATTATTGTCAAAGAGGTAAAACGAAGAGATCCAACCGAAAGTGTTCCTCCATAGCGATTAAAATCTTGATCCAAAACTCCGTGCCGCTTCTTTCATTTATTTTTGAAATTTAGTTCAGGGATGGAATAATCTCATATATTTGAGGCAAGCTAAAAGCAGGGCCTGTAATCACAAAATGACGAACGCCTCTAACTGGATGGGCATGTTTAAAGAACTTACCACAGCAAAGGAGTACAAGCAACTTAGAGATCAACCAGTCTGGAAAATAACTACATAAAACGTCTATATCCCAGACACTATTTGGAGCAATCCCTTTCTCGTCATCCTGGGCGATCACGTATCCCATATGTCCCGCAAACATGAAAGCCTCATAAGGTCTCCCATTGTATACTGCTGCTCAAAACACACGGATACTCTCCCAGCAGCTGCACCCCAGTGTCATCGCTTCTGTTCCTGTAATCGAAGTGGCCGGTCTCGCCTGTCGAAGACGCAAAAGACTGAGATCCAGCCAGTGGTGTAGCTCGGGGAGCCTGATCCCCTCCAATCCGGTGGCAAATCCTGTTCCAAAAGTCCCTGTCCACGTTGCCTTTGCTGCTCTCTACGAACTGGGCGGTGATCTTCTTGAGCATGACGCGCCACTTCTTGCAAATTTCGCCATACTTGTCCAGCTCGTCCACTCTCCGATCGATTTCCTCCCAGTCCTCGGTTGTTCCCAGAAGAGTCACGAAAGGGATCCCACACATTAGACGAAAGCTGGGAAAAAGATCACAAACAAGATCTTAGAACACAACGTTGAGCACTAAATCATGTAGAAACACAATTATCAAACACACTATGATGCAAAAGGAGCCACAAGCTTGAAAGCCAATCCACTTACGTGTATTCGAAGTAGCTCTTGAAGGTGGTCATGAGAACCACACTGCCCACCACCACAACATTCTTGGTCGTGGTCGAGATCCAGTCACAGACCTTCTCGTCCTTGACATTCTTCTTGAGCTCCCTCGCCAGGAGCCCATAGTCGGCGCTGTGGAGCGCGGCCGCCTGGGACACAACCAGCTCCTTCTTGCCCTTGTGATCAATGAAGATCGATTGCAGTGCCTCGGCGTTGCCATTGACAAAGGATCCAAACTGGACGGCGATGGCGAGCCACACATCCCCGGGCCGAATTACCAGATTATGGTGGGCGCTGTAAGCTCTGATGGCGCACGCCACAAAGCCATTCTTCGCTGGATGGAAGGCGCTCGCGTCGACGCTTAGTACCCTGCAACACTTTGTAGCAGCCCTCCTCCTGGTAATCCCTGAATTCCTCCAAGAAATGGCCGCTCTTGGGCTGGGATCTCGGCAGCTTGGCCGGCTCATTCTTAAACGGCACCATTCTCGAGTTCTAGGGTTTATATATTTTAGAAACTTTAAATTCTAAATCTAGAATTTCTTAAAATCCACACCATTACATCATACAAGCAACACGTTTTTTTATTGAAATCGAGTCGATTGATCAGCAGCTCGATCAACCAGAAGAACCAGCCTGCAAAGTCCCAGAAAGAAAAACCATGTAAAAGAAGCGCTAGAAATCGTTCATGGCTTACCTTGGCCTTCTTGAGCTTGTTCTTGAGAGTTATAGCCCAGACAACCTTGGGCGCAATCCCTTTGTCATCGTCCTGGACGATCTCGAATCCCATATGCCCCGCAAACATGAAAGTCTCGTAAGTTTTCCCGTTGTCGTCCACCTTGACATCCACCGTGAGGTAGCCGGAAGCAATGCTGCCGCTCAAGATACACGGATACTCCATCTTCGCAGTGTTATCTCGTCCCAATCTTCTGACCGGATGAACTTCAGGAACATCACCCTGCCATTCGCCCTTCTTGTCGAAGACGCAAAACGCAGAGATCCAACCGGAAGTGTAACTCGGGCCTGATCCTCCTCCATAGTGGTGGCAAATCTTGTTCCAAAACTCCGTGTCAACGTTGCCTTTGCTGCTCTCTACGAACTGAGCAGTGATTTTCTTGAGCATGACGCGCCACTTCTTGCAATTCTCACCATACTTGTCCAGCTCGTCCACTCTCCGATCAATTTCCTCCCAGTCCTCGGTTGTTCCCAGAAGAGTCACGAAAGGGATCCCGCAGGCTAGACGAAACCTGGAACAATACAAGTTGTTAGCTTTAAAGACAAGTGCTAAATCACGTAGAATCAAACATGGCCAACATGAAACCATGCGAACGCCAAAGCAAGGAAGGAAAGAATACAAAGAGCAAAAGAGGAAAAATTCATGAAGAACACTTGCCTGTATTCGAAGTAGCTCTTGAAGGTGGCCATGAGAACTACACTCCCGGCGATCACATCGTTCTTGGTCGTAGTCGAGAAGCTCGGCAAGATCCAGTCACAGACCTTCTCGTCCTTGACATTCTTCTTGAGCTCCACGCTCATCTCCCTCGCCAGGAGCCCATAGTCGGCGCTGTGGAGCGCCGCCACCTGGGACACAACCAGCTCCTTCTTGCCCTCGTGATCCACAAAGATGGATCGCAGAGCCTCGGCATTGCCGTCGACGAAGAATCCAAACTGTACAGCGATGGCGAGCCACACATCGTCTGGCCGGATCACCAGATTGTGGTGGCAGCTGTAAGCTCTGATCACGCTCGTGACGAAGCCATTCTTCACCGGATGGAAGGCGCTCGCGTCGACACTGGTGCCCTGCAACACCTGGTAGCAGCCCTCCTGCTGGAAATCCTTGAATCCCTCCAGGAAATGGCCGTGCTTGGGCGTGGATCTCGGCACCACGGCCGGCTCCTTCTCGGAAACCCTAAATGTCACCATTCCCTCCTCCGTCTCGAGGTTGCGTCTCGAGCTTGTATAAGGAAATTTTAAACTCTTAAAAGATTCCAAAAGATTCCAAGAGCGTTTAATTGGTTGTCTATTTACACTAGAACAAGTTCTTGAGGAAACTTTGAGAGATTTCTCTCTGGATATCTTCTTCGATCGTCCGCCGCCACGCGATCAGCACAAGAGTCTTCGCGCAGCCCTGTTATACCTGGAAACGTCCGACCTCATGCTCTTGCACGCCTTCTCCAGCTCTCCAACCTTAAAATGGATTTGATCCAGATCGGTGCGGAGGAGCTCGTGTGTTCCAGCGCTTTGATCCGGGATGTCCGACTGCGTTCTTCGGTGGCTTCCACCTCTCGAGCCCCTGTGGTCCGATCTGACGATGCATTCTCGAAGCCGGCCCTGCTGGAACGCGAGAACTTCCAGCACGAACTTTGACGGCAGCCTCGGGTTCTTTGCGATGTGCTTGCATGCATCGAGCGAGAGCTTTCCAACATCCAGCACCTGACAAAGGGATAGAACTTCCGCGCTCATCACGTCGGGATGTGCCTGAGTGAAGAAAGAACAGAGAAATGCTTATTAGCTGTCGAAAGAGAGAACTTAGAGACGTAGATACCTCTAAGTAGGAGTCCACCGCTCGGTAGAGGCCATCGTGAGTCCACCTCGCTGACGCTGGTAGCGCTTGCGCAAGCCTGCGAAACCTGTGTACTTTCAAGCTTGTGTCCGGGGCAATCTCCGCGAGGTAAGTGTCGATCAAGTCTCCGACTCTAGTCACTGGCGTCTCCATCACTGCTGCGTCGTCTCCCGGTGGATTTTGCTGCTTGAGACACAGAGCTCCCCTCGAGTCCTGCTCCCGGAAGAAGTACTCCACCAGGCGGATGACCAAGTCGACGTCGAAGAGCGAGCCGGAGCGGGGATACAAAGGCAGCAGGATGCTGTCTAGATTCACGTCGTGTAGCTGCGAGCCGATCATCTTCTCTAGTTGCCGTTTGCACGGTTTGCTGGCGTTGAGGACGGTCGCCACTCTGAGCATGATGAAGAGAGACCGACAGGATGTAGACCCCCGCTCCAAGTGGAAGAAGAGGTTGACAATGGCCTCGAGGACTGCTACGTGAACCTTCTTCGAGCGGTTGTGTAAAGTTTCTTCGCGAGCGGACCTCAGCTTTGCAGAGAAGCCGCTGTAGAGATGGAGAGGGACAGCAGTCTTCAAGTAGTGCATCAAAAACCTGGCCAGGAGCTTGTTGTCCAAGTCGTTGTAGATCAGTGACTTGAGCAGTCTCTCCATCAGGAAAACCGAGAGCGATGAGACATCACTAAACCACCACGTCCGGCTGGGCGAAATCTTCGTTGACAGGGAAGACCTTCGAGAAATGCTGCCGCTGTGAAGCCGGTAAGAGTCTGGAGAGGAGGAGAGCGGGCTCATATCTTCCAAGCTGCTACAAATCTTCCAGGCGATGGTGTCCGCACACCTCTGGACAATATGGGTCTTCTCCGCCAGCGGCAGCACCGCGTCGCAACCTTTGAGCACTGTAAGATTGCTATCCCAGTCGTTTCCCAGGTTTTGGAGATGCATCTCGGCCTGTTTAACCAAGTTTCCCCGAGCATAAGCTTCCGTCATTTCTAAAAACTCCCCAACACACCTGAGCACGGAGACGTTGGAGTTGGAGATGGCGATCCGTCCGCCATCGTAGCAGAATCTAGTGGCCAGTTCAAAGGCCTCACCCCCACCTGGAAAGTCGTGAAGAAGTATCCTAGGCAGACCACTACCATCGCTTCTTAGAGTTAAACGCCTAAATATCTTTGAGAGCCGACCAGAGTAAGCAGCGAGAGGTTTCTGTCAAACAAAGAAAAAGAGAAGAGATTCTCAGTAAAACTTCCAAAGAATCACAGAGAGGCCACAGGCTACCTGGCGTAGAAAGAATGCGTGTTCCTCGTTCACTTGGATTTCCAAGTCGCACGGAGTATAATCCATGACTCTTGGCTCTTTGCAGACGAGACGAAGATCACCGCTCTTCATAGCTAGGCTCTTCAAGTTGGATCATAGAAGACGGGTCCTGTCACCAGATGTTTGTACAAACACTTAGATAGATTAAGAGAAACTTCTTGCAATCCAGTGCGACAAGAAGACAAGAACACACCTCCAAGCACTAGTTCCATGCAATCCCATCGAAAATTCCCACGCCCCGTCGAAAGCAAGCAACAACAGCAAGCATCCAAACCCCTGGATTCACCGAAGACTCTTGATGATGGCTGGCCGCCGTCAGATCTCTGTCACCGAGAGGACGGAGGCGACAGGCACTGTAGCAACGAAATGGATGGAAAAACAAGCATGAAATTCCGAGCGAGGCTTTCCTTGATTCTTGACCCGCATTGGAGAGGGATCGGCCGCTTACCAGCAATCCGGGGCCAAAGTCCCAAGCTCGCGCTCCACCGAGCAAAATGCCATGCAAGAAACGCCGATTCCTCCCCGGCGCCTGACAATATCGAGCTTCGCGCGCGTGCGCTCTCGCGATCCTCTCGCGATCCCCTCGCCCTAACCCTACCGCTCGCCCGGAAGAACGAAATAACGCGGCCACTGCGCGCTCGAAGGAGACGAAGAAGAAGAACCAAACCAACAGTGCACGCGCGATCAAACGAAGAACCCATCACACACGTGGCAAGATTGAAATCGTCGGATTCAGCGCCGGGGAGAATCCAGGCCGCCAATCCTTAAATGGGCGCTAAAGTTTAACGAGGATCAGCGAGTTTTAATGGCGAAGATCTCTCCATAAGAAAAGGCTGGTAAAAAACTAAGGGCGTCGGCTAGCTTGGCAAACATGGTGGTGCATGTGAGGTAAACTTTGGCGTAAAAATCATCTAAACAATGCCATGGATCGCGGCCGTATGATCCATTCTCTGCCACAACGGCATGTGATCTTCTGTCCATAGCCAGATTATTCCTCGCTGTCCTCTGGAATATTTGTTGCGTCGTCACATCGATTACTCGCAAGAAACCGTAATTCCTCCTTTATAGGTGTGTGTGTGTGTGTGGCTGTGATCTCTGGAGGAACCCTAGAAACTTCCACCATTCCGAAGAAGAAGTTACTGTCAGTGTTAGTTGGGGTAACAGTGAGTCAAAGGTTTTTAGATTTTTTATCTTGCAAATCTTTGATCCCATTACTGCTGCTGCCACTTTGTGATGAATGGATTGATTGGAACTGGAAGTTTCATGGAGGAGAACTTAGAAGTTCACTGTTTGACCAGTGGAAGTTACTGTTAGTGGTCAGTTCTTCTTTTGGGGTTCTTGTTTTTAAATCTTCTTGTTGCCTTGATTGATCCAAATCCACAGCTCCACTAGTGACATTGATTGGAACCCTGCGACCCCCATCGCCATCTGAATCATATCACGGTGGGCAACGCCTGACTTGCCTTTGTACCAAACAATCTATAAAGTTTTGTAAAGAAAGTGAGAAAAAAGAGAAGACTAGGAGGGCGTGCGTGCCTGATGAAAGTGTCGCGGTACCACTCCATAAAGCATCATTGTGTGTGACAGGAATCGAACCTTACAAGCATCTCTAGGCATATTCACATAGCAAGAAACAAAATGAAGGAATCTTGAATGCAAAGGATCTTGTCACAAAACTTTGCTGCGGGCATACGAAGCTGTGGAGCTGCCAAGGATCTATCCCGTGGGATTTCACTCCACGAAAAAATCTTGGCCAGCAAGAGCTCTTGGTGTGATCGATACCTTGCGAATTTGTTGATCGACATGTATGGCAAGTGTGGGGATATACAGCGAGCGAGGGAGGTTTTCGATAAGATTCCAAATCCAAACCAGTTCTCGTGGACGGCGTTGCTGGGCGCATATTCCCAGAACGGGCATATCCAAGAAGCGAAAGATGCGTTTGATGCTTCGGTGTCGAGAGACAGGGTATCTTGGAACTGTATGCTTTCAGCATATGCCCAAATTGGGCATCATTCAGGAGCTAGAGAAGTCTTTGCGAGAATGTCTTCCCACGATGTAGTGACATGCAACGCAATGACCACGGCATATTCTCATCACGGTCATATTGACGAGGCGGTCCACGTGTTTACATCCATGCCGCAGAGAAATGTGGTGACGTGGACGGCTATGATCACCGCAAATGCCGAGGCGAGGGACTTTGCGAGTGCTAGGGCTTTCTTCGATCGAATGCCCCAGTGTGATGTCGCGAGCTGGAACGCGACGATCCAGTGCGCGCAAGAGATTGGCGCGGTGAAAGCGCTCTTCGATCGGTCGCCGGGGAAGAGCTGGATCACCTGGACAGCGCTGGCGCTGGCCCACGCGCAACAAGGTAACGATCTGCAGCAATGCCGGGAGGCCTTCTACCGGATGCCGCAGTGGACGCTAGGGTCGAGCAATGCGCTCGTTTCGGCGCTGGCCAGGAGCTCCAATCTGGAAGAATCGAGGCTCGTCTTCCACGCCATGCCCCATCGCGACCAAATCTCTTGGAATTCGCTGCTCCAGGGCTACATCGAGAATGGGCGCGCCCAGGAGGCCATGGCGGAGCTTCTCTCTGGAAGAATGCCTTGCTGGGATGTGGCTGCCTGGAACGCGATGCTCCAAGCATTTGTCCAGTCGGGGGATCTGGATTCTCTGGAGAAACTCTACAATCAAATGCCAGTGAAGGACGTGATCTCCTGGACGGCTATGGTGGTAGCATTCTCAGAAGGAGGAAACATCGATCAAGCCAAACATTTCTTCGATCAGATGATCACCCGGGATCTCGTCGCGTGGAACTCGATGATCAAAGCATTTGCCAACACTGGGCTCTTGTCCGACGCTCTTGGCTTCCTCTACGCGATGCTCCAGGAGGGGATCAAACCCAACGATCACACTTACAGGGGGATTCTCAGCGGCTGCAGCCATGCCGGGCTCCCGGAGGAATGTCGGATCCATTTCTTGAGCATGGTGGCGGATCACGCCATCGCTCCGGAGCTGGATCACTACTGCTGCGTGGTGGACAGCTTGGGGCGATCCAAGCGCCTCGACTGGGCGGAGGAGCTCGTCCAGAGCATGCCTTACGTTCCCAACGAGGTGGCATGGACGAGCCTCCTAGGTGCTTGTCGAGTGTATGGAGATGCCGAGCTCTTGGAGCGAGTGACCGGGCTCTCGCTGGAGGACGAGAGCGACACTGGGTCCTGGCCGGCTCCATACTTGCTCTTGTCCGATGGCTGGAAGAGTGTTCCAAAGTGATGAGGCGCTTTCTCCTTCCAAAGTGATGGGATCAGAGCTTTCTCTTTCCAAAGTGATAGAGTGATAGGATCCAAGCTTTCTCCTTCCAAAGTGATGGGATCAAAGCTTTCCATCATCTCGCGAAGTCCTCCACATTGGCCTCGGCAAACGCGTTGTGAAGAACGACGTAAGGCTGCGACTGTCCAGGATCCCACTCTATCGCCGCTCTTGCAAGCCGGATAGCTCGCTCGATCTCCCCAAATGCCCGGCAAGCATCCAGCAAGCTCGTCCAAGCCACCATATCCGGCACAAACGGCATGGTGTAGAGCAGCTCTTCAGCCCTCTCAATCTGGCGGGCCTTGCCGAGGAGCTGGACGAGGCAAGCGTAGTGTTCCTCGTTGGGAGCCACGAAATAGTCCACGCCCATGGAGACGAAGTGGTCTCGGGCGACTTCTACGAGACCTGCGTCGCTCAAGCCCGCGAGAGTAGCAGTGAAGGTTACCTCATTAGGAGACAATCCCAAAAGCAGCATCGATCTGAGAGAAACCATCGCTAGACTAAAATGCCCGTTTCGGGCATAGGCTGAGACGATCGCAGTCGCGGAAACCACGTCGTGATGCTGCTCGATTTTCTGGATGGATGCTGGATCGTGAATGTCTCCCTGCCTTGCAATCACACCCAAAAGGAGCGTCCAGGAGTGAATCGCGAGCTGTGGCATCCGATCAAAGACAAGCTTCGTCTCGTGAAAATGCCCGTGCGCGGCAAATGCTGAGATGAGCGTTGTCCAAGACTGTAGCCCTCGTTCCGGCATCTGATCAAACACAAACTTTGATTTTCTTGCGCATCCAAGCTGGCCCAAATTTTGGATCATTGCGTTCCAAGCCGGAACATCTCGCGCGGGCATTCGATCAAAGCCCGAGAGAGAAACATCCAAATGCCCGCTTTGGGCAAGCGCTGTGATCATCGATGACCACGAGACAACATCCCTCTGGAGCATATAATCAAAAGCTCGTTTTGCGCGATCCAGTCGACCGGCCTCGCCATAAGTGAGGATCATTGTGTTGGATGCGAAGAGATCCAGTCGATCGATCGACTCTAGCAGGTCTACCGCTTCTTGGAGCTGCCCGTTCTCGGCCTTGGATCGAACGAGGCTGTTCCAGGCCTCGATGCTCTTCTCTGGCATCCTGTGGAAGAGATCACCGGCGCGATCGACGAGGCCGTGCCGGCAGTGCGCTGTAACGATAGAGTTCCAGGAGATCATGTCGTGATGAGGCATCCTCGCGAAAATCCTGTTGGATTCGTCGAGAGTGCCGGAGTTGACTGCTAGCATCGTGTTCCAAGTCACCAGATTTCTCTCCGCGATAACTTCCTCGAAGACCTTCCTAGTGCCGGCTAGATCCCCGGTCGCGGCACTCGCTGTGACCATCGCGTTCATCGAGAAGAGATTGTGGAGTGGCATCTTGAAAAGAACACCAATGGCGGCAGTGATCAATCCGACGAGAATGTAGCCCTGCGCTAGCGTGTTCCAGCAGAGTGGATCACGCGATGGGATCCTGTCAAAGAGATCCTTGGCCTCCCGCAAATGCCCTTGGTGTGAAGAAGCCACGATGAGCGTCGTCCAAGAGATCACATTGTGCATTGGCATCCTCAAAAACACGTCATAGCCGCCGCCATAGCCGATCGGAGCTGTCGCTTGGAGGATCTGGTTCCAGCTGACGACATCGCGCTGTGGCATCCGGTGGAATGTTGCGGCCGCTCGATCTGGATGCCCGTTTGTGGCGAAGGCCGCGAGGATCATGTTCCAGGAGTAAATATTTGGGGAGGAGATCGACTCAAACATCGCCATAGCCTCCTCGATCTTGCCACAGCGCGCGTACATCTCGATGAGAAGATTGGAGAGGAACCTATCGTGCCTGTGGAGCGTCTGCTGGATTTGGCAGTGAACGATCTTGCCCTGGCCGAAATCCCTGTCTCTGGAGCATTGCATGACGGTGCGAGCGAAGGAATCGACGTCGTGATGCCCGGCATCGGCGATCTTGGCAATGGATTTGAAGCAGATCACTCGCGCCTTGGGCGGCCAATCCAAGAAAGAGCTTCTCGACGTGCCGGCCCTTGCCAAGATCATCAAGAACAGCACCAGCTCCGGCGATCTAGCCTGCTGCCGCCGCGCACACGGTCAAATCCTCGCCAGCGCCCACAGCGGCGTGACATTCCTCCACAATCTCCTCATCGAGATGTATGGCAGCTGCGGCGGATTGGATGACGCGGAGGCGGTGTTCTCCGCGATGCGATCGCCAAACACATTCTCCAGGAACAACCTGATCTTCGCCTATGGCAAGAATGGCAAACCCTACGAGGCATGGAAGCTCTTCGTCCAAATGGCCGCCAAGAATGCCCTCTCTTGGGTATCAATCATACGAGCGCTAACGCGGTCTGGGCAACTGGACCTCGCCAAGAAGATGCTCTTAAAGATGCCCCAGCTAAGCACCACTCCCTGTACGGCCATGGTCGTGGCATATGCCCAAAGAGGGCATCTTGTCGATGCCAGATCCGTGATGGGCCTCATGGCCGAAAGTGACGCGACGGCGTCCACGGCCATGATAGTGGCGTATGGAGGCGCCGACAATGTGGACGAGGCGGAGAGGATATTCTTTGCGAGCGCCGCGCAGGATGTGGTATCGTGGACAGCAATGTGCCAAGCATATGCCGAGAACGGGTATCTGGAAGATGCGAGGCGAATCTTCTCGAGCATGCCACAGCGCAATGTGGTCACTTGGAACGCGCTGATGCAAGCGTGCGTCTCCAATCGCGAGCTGGAATCCGCGAGTGAGTGCTTCGATTCCATGCCGGAGCGCGACGCGGCGTCGTGGAACACGCTCATCGCGGCGTTCGCGCAGCTAGGGTTTCCGGGCGATGCGAGGCGCGCTTTCGATCGGATGCCGCAGCACAGCGTGATCAGCGCGACGTCGATGATCGTCGCGCTGGCGTGGAGTCCGGGGGGATTGAGCGCCGCGATCGCGGAGTTCGACAGGATTCCAGGGCGGGATCTTGTTTCTTGGAACGCCATGGCGCAGGCTCACGCGGCGAGTGGAAATCTTGCCGAGGCCGCGGAGATCTTCGATCGGATGCCGTGGAGGGACGTGACGGCGTGGAATGCCATGACCGAAGCGCTGTCGCAGCACGGGCATCTGGATCGAGCGCGGCGATCCTTCGATGCGATGCCAAACAGGGACGTGATCTCCTGGACCACGATGATCGATGCCTACACGCAGAACGGGCATCCTCGCGAGGCGCTGGAGCTCTTCCACGCGATGCTGCTGGAATCCATGCGGCCGAATCAGCTCACATTCCTGTGCGTTCTTGCCGGATGCAGCCATGGCGGATCTCTCGAGCGCGCTCGCCAGTATTTCCATTCGATGCTCCAGGATCACGACATCCAGCCCCGCGTCGAGCACTTCCACTGTCTCATCGATCTTCTCGGTCGATCCGGGAGGGAGCTCCACGACGCCGAGGATCTCATCCGTGAGATGCCGTTCCAGGAGGACGAAATCTCCTGGACGACGCTCCTCGGCGCTTGCCGCGTCCACGGCGATCCATCGCGGGGATCCAAGGCCGCGACGAGGATCGCGCACCTCACCCCGGATCGATCGGCCCCCTACGTTCTTCTCAATCAGGCACAGATGGTCGAGTAGATCGTGAGGAGGAAACGAAATTTCGATCGATCCTTCCGATATGCGAAGGGTGCTTCCAGGGATCGACGCCGAGCTCTCTCTTCTCATCAAATCTTGCGGCGACTCCAAGAACATCGCGAGGGGGAGGGAGATCCACGCGAGAATCGCTAGCTGCGAGCTCCGCCACGATCGATTACTGGCAAATCTCCTGGTGGAGATGTATGGCAAATGCGGCAGTGTCGACGACGCGGAGGGCGTGTTCTTGGCCATCCCCGACCCCAATCCCTACTCTTGGAACATCCTCATCGCGGCCTACGTCCAGAATGGCTGCCTCCGCCGAGCAAGGCGCGCGTTCTTGGAGATGCCCGGCCGTGGCATCGTCTCCTGGAACACCATCGCCAAGGGCTGGGCGGAGAGTGGCAATCTGGCGGAGCTTCTGGGTGTGTTCCACCGGATGCCGCAGTGGAATCCAGTCTCGTGCACTGCGATGGCGATGGCGCACGCGCAAGAGGGCGATCTCTCGGCAACCAAGCAGCTCTTTGATTCGATGGAGCAGCGGGATCTCGCGGCGTGGAACGGGATGATCCAAGCGTATGCCCAGAACGGCCATCTCTCCGGGGCGGAGCGTGTCTTCTCCAGGATGCCGGGGTGTGATGCCGTCTCGAAGACGCTGATCGTCAGAGCTTACGGCCTCGCCCAAGATCCTGGGAAAGCGAAGGATGCCTTCGATCAGACCCAGCAGCGCGACGTGATCTCGTGGAATGCCGCGATCCAAGCGTATGCCCAGAGCGGGCATCCGGAGGAAGCTCGAGCGATCTTCGAAGTGATGCCGGCATGGAATGTGGTCTCCTGGACAGTGATGGTGGTCGCTTACGCCGAGAGCCGCGATCCCGATCGTGCTGAAGAGATCTTCCTGGCGATGCGAGAGGACGATCTGGTGGCGCGCACGTCGATGCTCGCGGTGTATGCCCAACGAGGGGACCCAGAGGTAGCGCACAGGATCTTCGATGGCATGGCGTTGCTCCAGCGCGATGGGATCTGCTGGACGGCGCTCATCCGGGCCTACGTCGAGAATGGTCACCACGATTGGACGAGAGCGGCGTTCCAGAGAATGCCGCAGTGGGATCTCTCGGCGTGGAACTCGATCCTCCAGTCGTTGATCCAGACGAGCCAGCTCCGCGAGGCTCGAGCGATCTACGAGAGCATGCCGGAGTGGAACATCGTGTCTTCGACGCTGCTCATCGCTGGGTACACCAGATCCGGGGACGTAGCCGAGGCGAAGCTCGCGTTCGATCAGATTCCTCACAGGGATCCTGTCTCCTGGACGACGATGATCCACGCGTATGCCCAGAACGGGCACTGCGACGAGGCTTTCGAGCTCCAGCGAGCGATGGAGCTCGATGGTGTTGCTCCCGACGATGCCACCTTCGTGTCGCTGCTCGCCGGGTGTAGCTACTCGGGGCTGCTGGAGCGAGGCCGGGGATGCTTCGTGTTGATGCAAGAGACCCGCGGGATCGTCCCCAACAAGGATCACTTCTGCTGCTTGATCGACATGCTCGGGAGAAGCAAGCTGCTGGGCGAGGCGGAGGAGCTCATCCGGAGCTTGCCGTTTGATCCCGACGCTGCGATGTGGGCGTCATTGCTGGGAGGATCGCAGGGCGGTGACCAGCAGGCTGCGAGTGCGGCGAGAGAGGTGTCGGGATTGAAGCCCGAGGACTCGTCAGCGTATGTGATGCTCGCGAACTTGATCGTTTGTGACGATGGATCACTCGATCAGGAGGAGGAGAATGAAGAACTTGCGTGAGAGTTGGAGGACTATTGCCGTGATCTGGTAGTTCTCGGCTACTCCACCTGGAATGAAAGATGAGACGATTGAAAGCCTCGACTCTGCTAGTTGGATTAGATTTCGGATGAAAACGAAGAACTTGCGTAAAAAATTCGCGAGAAAATTTTGGAAAGAACTCACTAGCGCTGTGATGCTCGTAACCTGTGCTTGTTTTCGACGGCGTATCCGAATAGATCCCTGTGACAAACGTGAGAAAACAAAGGAAAGTAAAACGAATGAAGATGTCACGTACATGTATAGCTCTGGTACTAATTGATGGAGAGCTCGGGCTCCACTATCTCGGACTCCACCACCTCGGCCTCCTTGATCTCGGGCTCTTTTTCCTCCTCGAATTTGGACGCTTGTTCTTCGATTTGTGGAGCTGGTGCTGCCTGTTCTTCAACCTCGCCGGGACTGCGACGCTCATCCAGGATTTTTTTTACGTCCTCCAAGCTAGGCGGTTCCCGGAACCTATAATCGGCCTCTCTAGGCTTGTAAGTTACGAACAGGATCCCGCAAGTGATGACCTGCTCGAGCAAATCAAGAAAAGCAAAGATTGGACAAGAATGGCGACTTACCGCTACCACGATTCCAATCGCCCAGAGATACTGTAGGATGAATCCCAGCCAGTTCCACTGCGGCCCTTCCCAGAAATCTGGAACCATTCCTGGATCGAAATAATCGTCGTTGGGAAAAGGAGCTGGAGTGGGATTCGACGACGACGAGGATTTCGCTCCGGATTTCTGCTTGTCATCCGAAATCGCGACCTTGGAGGAAGAATCTGGTTGCTTCACATTCTTACCGGAGGAAGACGGCGACGACGATTCCAACTTCTTGGCCCGGATGAGACTACTCCTCCTGGCGATCGCGACGTGGTTCCTGCTGGGAAGAGGATTTAATCCGCTCCTCCGGTGGAGGAACGGCGATGGCGCGCCGAGAGCGTGGACGCCATGCCGCGATGCTAGCGCCATTGCGCCTGGGAAGAAAGAAATCTGCCCCAGACGATGATACATCCACAACCACTCGTTTAAATCTTTATTCCGGGCAAAATTCCGGTTCTTTTCTACAAAAATGGTGACGTGGAGGTAAAGGTGGGGTATGACCAGGGAAAATGCAGGGTATGACGAAGGAAACAGCGAGGGAAGAACAGGGGAGAACAAACGAATCAATTCACGTAGCGGCAGTTCTTCCTGATCTGGCCGCTACTGCCCGTGAGCACCTTGTGGGCGGTGAGCTTCTGGTAGGCGGTGATGTATGTCTGGAAGAATTGGTTCTGGTCCTGGGCGAATTTCGCTACGGCGGTGCTGGTTCTCGAGTCTTGGCCCAGCGCCGCGTCGATGCTGAAGAGCCCGAGCCTGGAGCTCACCTCCTGGTAGTAGCGATTGTCGAATCGCAAGCTGGTGAAATCGTTCATCACCGTGGTGGTGTTGAGAATGAATCGCGGATCCGAGACGGGACAGCTGATCCGGAGGCGCGCCGCGTAGAAGGGATTGAGGTTGGAATCCAGGGTCGGGTAGAGGCGATTGACGATGTTGAGACAGTGGCCGACGCCCAGCGTGTGCGCGCCCATGATCGCCACGCTCTCCTCGATGGACATGCCCATGGCGCGGAAGATTTCCAGGAATTTGTCGACGCTGATCGTGGGCGGGGGCAGCGCCGCGTCGGCGGCGCGATTGCTCGCGAATGTGGCATCCCTCCGCCCGAGCTGGATGGGGAAATCCGGGCCGCCAGCAATCGCCGCGGCGTCCCGGCCCGCCAGCGCGACGATGTCCGCGCACGAGACCTCTCCGCCGCCGCATTGCGCATCCACCGCCGCCTTGATCCGATCGATGATCGCGAGCTCCCGGACGCCGAAATTTCGATCGGACACCATCTCGCTGGTGATGGAGCCCTTGTTGTTGAGCAGGATCGATGCGTCGCAGCCCTGGATGGAAATTGATCGAGGATGTCAGCGTCGATAAAGTCTATCTAGCTTACCCCGACTTGGCAGTCGTGGAAGGAGAGGCGGAGGAGCGCCGCCGCGGCGGTGGGATCGCCAAAGAGGCTGCTCATGATCGTCGATCTCACCGTGCTCTCCAGCCCCGGGCAAGATTTCTTGTAGAAACCGAACGAGAGCTGGGAGGAGCTCGAGCTTGCGAGTGTCAGGACCATGGCTAGAATCACCCACATTGCGAAATTGGATCCCCAATTCACCGCCATCGCCGTCGCCGTTCTTAAGGCTTCTCCTCTCGCTCCAATTCGATCAGGTACGTACCGATTGATCTGCTGCAAGGGAGGAATTGGATCTGAGCGAACGCAACCAGGCCTCGATTCGATTGAATGCGCACAAATGCTTCAACCGATCGAGGTACCAGGGATTCCTCTTCCTTGCAGGGGAGTAAATTCGAATTGCAGGAAGCTCTCTCAAGATCAAGATCGCTAGATCATCGCTCGCTCGATTGCTAGCAGCGAGACTTGGGGATCGTCTCACTACTCATTGGGAGAGAATGCGTGGAGAGATCCCTGGTTGGTATATGTACAGGGGAGCTCTAGCTCCAAAACATCAATGCTTGACTTGCTAAAGCTGCCACAAAGTTAAAAAAAGGGAGGTAAAAATTGAAGAGGAAAGCAAGAAATTATGCTGTGCTGCTCGGATGATGAATTGTGAGGTGATACTTTTTTTATACCATCCCTACCTTGATTTTTACCACGAGCTCCCTCGAAATGAGCTCTTCTAGAAGGGAGAATTTCAAGGGAGAACAAATGCCCTTCTTTGGCATTTCTCTAATGAGAAATTTAGGAGAGTTGCAAAGCTCAAGTAGCACGTCCAAAAACTTGGCCTTTTCCAAACACTCGTTACAATCTATGGCGGCATCGACTATTCAGCTCCGGGATGCTCGTCTGCAACTTGCTTAGGAACCTCTATCCGCTTGCTTCGAGAAACTTTGTAGCGCTCTCCATGGCCATCTTGAGCGTCTTGATGATCGCCGGAAGCACACTCTTCCAAATGCCTGCACGTCGCTAGAGCAAAGCAGAACTTCCAGGTACCTCGTCATCCTGGCGACCATGGATTTCTTGGCAGCATCTATCAGCACCAAGATGGCCTCTTTAACGTTTTTGCTTCAGACAAGGCGCTGCTTCGATACCACCGGATAAGGCCACGCCAAGTTGCCAGCCAGGAGCACAGCGTTTTCGAGCCGGCTCGCAGTGCTTCTCTGTACGACACTACAGCGTCGGCATAGCGGCCCTGTCGCTTGAAAAACTGGGGCAAGAGTTCACCTTGTTGAAAAAACTCTTGTAGTGCCGGGTAGATGATCGGCAAGAAAGTAGCATCACACCAAGCGCACCTGAGCAGCGTCTGCAAGGAAATAAGCAACGTAAAACCTGTTCAAGAGTGTCCATAAAAAACATGGAAAATGAAAGAGGCTCTAGAATTTATGTACCTGATGATCGTTCCAGACATCAGGTAGACTCCTTCCAGAAGAAGGATCGCCAACTGGAAGGCCGCGAAAGGAAAGGAGAAAGCCAAAGAATGGCGGGACTGTATTCGCAGCTTCGAAAAGGGATCTTTCTAGAGTTCTTCCGCATTGCTAGAACTGAGACTAACACAAGGAAACCAATACCTTCGTTTCCTATCAGGGTGTCCATCGTCAATCATCACCAGGCCTTCCTGTAGTGGAAAGAGAATTAGAAACAAACGAAAGAATGATCAAAGCAACTAAACGTTTCCCCTGATTGGAAACTAGTGAAGAATTCTGAGAGCGTCTCACCTTCATCAATGTTTCCAAAGCATCGATCACTCGACCGGGATGCCACGATAGAGCGCGTTCTACGTCTTCAACCAGAACAAATCCACGGACCTGGAAGTAAAAAAAGAAGAGTATAAGATACGTAGTCTCAAAAGTTTCAATCACCTCTGCGAGTTCTAAGATTTGGTTGTGGTCTTTGTTGAGCTCGGTTGGAACAGAGCGAACGAGTTTCTTTTTGCCGACGGTGAAAACCTCGAAGCCACTTCCGAGTACCTGCAAATAAGCCGTCATGGGACGAATGGTTGACGAGTCTGCAAAATCATTGAAAGATAACCCATCACACTGCAAACAAATGAATGGAAAACAAAAACAAGAAGAAGCGAACAGAATTAATCCAACGAATTTTTTTCTGCCCAGGTTTTCTCGTGTTTTCCATACCTTGAGCTTGTCAATCGCCTTGAGACAATCATCGCTAGTGATCGTCTCCCGGGACGTTCGTCTCTTCTTAGATAGCATCGAGCAGAGCTCGTTGAGATCAATTAGTCCTCCATTGTGAGATCGAGTCGCAAGGCAGATCTCTACAATCTGGACACCTGCGAGCTGAGACTCATCAACCAAAAAAAGAGAGAACACGAAGAAAACTTACCAATTTCGTAGTAAAAATCTCCAATTCCTAGAAGCTCGGCCCAGAAACCTTTGTTGGACGCTAAAGGATCGACTCCGACTTTGGAACACATCTCATGGAACTGAGCCCGGAACGCTGGATTCTTCTTGATATCATGCTAAGAAACAAACCAAAGCAATCCCATTCACGCTCACGATTCCACTCCCATACCTTGTGCTTGCGCGCAAATTCTTCTAGCTGCGTCCTAAACGTCGCCAGCTGCTCTTTGAGAAGATCCGTCCGGATTCTCGCCACATTCTCGCCAACAGACCGATACTGATCCTGGAATCAACGAAAGCACAGCGTCCGATCCCCACAGCTGAAACAATCTCATACCCTAGCTGCAGCCGCGGAATGCAATCCCGAGATCCCAGGGCGCCTCTTCATCGTCCAACAAGAAGAGCCCTAAAATCATGGCTTTCGAGGTAAATTTCTCTTTTATTCATTTCCAAAGCTATGTAAAGCTATGTTGTTCACATAACTGGAGTGGTAAATTGCAACACCCATGCTATGGCCAATTATGTCCCAACCAACCAGAAAAGAACGTGATTTTTTTATGTTGGTATCTTCTTTCTCATCCCGACATAAATCCTTTACAGTATGTTTCTTAAGAGTGTTTCCAAGGGAAAAGGCAAAACGCTCGTGTATAAAAAAACCATCATCTAGAAAATGTGGCCTCCACTCTCCAGCAGTTATCATCACTGAAAACCATTCGTAAGCTTGTTCATCTCCACCTTTCATTTTATTCTTCTTCTTTAGTTTTGAGCTTGATTTTGATTGTGTGGGGATTTGGCCACCACTTTGAGGCAAAGTGACATAACTAGAGCTGTAAAGAGTGATGCTGGTTTGTATATCCCAAGCACATCCAGGACAAACCATGACATGAAATTAGTCCACCCTAACTCCATACTTGCACAAGATGTGATTTTCTTATCCCATTGCAACACTCCGTTAAGAATCGGAAAAAGCATGATTTTAACAGGTACAAAACTTTGTCAGAGTTGTCTCACAAGATGTAAATGAAAAATTTATGGTTGAAACAACATTAATCCCAAGGTAGATAAGAAATTAAAGCTTATCTAGAAAAGGCTTCCACCACGAATATTGACTTGACATCCCTGTAGTTTTCTAGATTTCTGGAAAAAAACAAACTCATTGACTTGTTAAACCCATAGGATGAAGTCTTACAATTCACACTTTATTGTAGAATATAGAGATGATAGAACGTGTTCATAACTGGAAGATCGATGAAACAACAATTCCAACCTCTCTTTCAGTGGAAGGTGTTGGGAGGGTCGTTCTTCATGACTGGGAAGCTTAAACCATTCAAATATCTAAAAAGTCAACGTGATCTCAATATATATCACATACAAAAACATAGTTTGCCAAAGCGTCCTGGAGTGCAATAATAGCGGCTTATCGCATCACGGCATGGAAAAATCGCCGCAGCTGTGCCTCTTATATTTCAATGGGATGTCAGCTTTCCGGGCAATTGTGCGATCTTACTGCAAATCCTGAGGCTAAGACTGACCGCGGTGCCTTTCTGAAGCCCCGCAAAGCTCGCAAATCACTGGGTCTCCCAGGTGGTGGAATGGCCGTTGTGCAAAGTGCTTGAAGCTCACCACCAATAGGTCTTTGCCCGTGAACTCCCTGCCACAGTTCTCGAGCTCCGCAAGTGCTTCGCAAAGATAGCACGCGGCCAAAAGCGACGCTACAGTAAATGCAACGACATGATCCATGGACATTTGCTATTTTTTAAGAGACAGGCAATGCGTGTTCAGACAATCGCCACTCAGGAATGGGAAGAGTACAGCGTCCCTTGCCTGATATTGAAAGCCAAGGCACTCAAGCTCAGGTGCAATCGGCCATACAGGACCTGCCGCTGGGCAAGGCACTTGATCATCTTGGATTCACGATGGAGATGCTTCGAGCTGCGGGGCCAGAGTGGATTGCTAGTGGAGATCTTTAATTAAGTAGAGGCTTCCCCATGGCCTGAACGGTCAATAGAGTTATCCTCCTATACAAATCCGGGGATCCCTCTGTTGTCACCAGCTACAAAACATTGGATGTGGCCAGCATTTTTGCAAAGATATTTGCCTGCTTGCTGGAGAAAGAGCTCTCTAGTTGGATGGAAAGGAGTGGGAAGGGTTTCCGGAGGCATTATTCTTGTAAAGACCAACTCCTGACACTCCAGAACGGAACTGAGTCCTTTTCCTGGGATATGTGGACTTAGCGGATGGTGCAATTGCAAATCTTTGACAGCCTGCCGATTGAGTCACACATCGGTGTACGCCATCTATCCCCAACTTTGTTCGCCATCTACGTGGATGTTGCAGGGGAAGGTGCTCTCACGTCTTACCAACTCTCTGGCATGCACCTATATGCGCTGCTCTATGCCGATGATATACTCTTGCCAGCTCCGTCAGCGGCTAAACCTGGGTCTACGTGCTCAATGACGTTCTGTCACACACCCTGGCATCATATCGATGTGATCATATGCTCCTTGTGGAAATGGGACTAAGAACACCCCTGCATCTTCGCATTTGTTGCTTATGCCAAACAGATCAGGTGGAAGATGTGTTTCATGTTGTTTACAACTGCATGGCCTTTGTATTATTAAGCTCAGGTGAAGAAAGAAAACGATACAAGTCAGCCAACACTACCCCGGGAATCGAGATCACCACCTCCTACAGGATTTGAATTTCAAACGCGCGTGTGGAGCTTTGATTTCTTATACTCTGCCACAACTTACTACTCAGTGTTGCCAGAAAATCCACCCCATGTCTCTTCTTATGCATAGGAGCTGAGGCACCACTCTTTTATCATGTCATCCTTGTGCTCCTTCACCGTCTTGGCGTGGGGTGCTCGTTGCTTTCTCCAGGAGTGTTGCCGGGAGTTTTTTCTCCAGTGCTACCACCCCAAGTAGCGTTGTTATCACGAACTTCTCGACTGCCCCAGCCATTTCCACCACCATCTTCACCAGTATTCCAGCCTCTGCCACCATTGTTGCCAGTGTTCCAGCCTCCACGGTCGTTGCTGGGTAACGCCACCACCATTGTCGCCAATGGCTCGCCCCTTAAGGTGGTCCGGCTGTTTGCAGCTTTCGGATCAAGTTTTTTTATTTGCGAGAATTTTACTACTGAGTTGCTATGATCTTACGTGGTTTGTTGTGGCAGTCATGCTCTCGAGAACATGTACTGCCAGACAAATCTTAGTACACATGGTAATGTTTAATTGGACTGACTTAAACCTCCACTTAGGATTGCCAAGTGTACTGCCTCAACGGGCTCGCCACGTGCACGTTAAGGCGGTTCACTGGCAACCCGTGAACCAATCATCGTCAGCTTCACCATTTTCCCGGGATTTCTACCACAAGGTTGTTGCAGTGATGCACCGTCAACGAAGCTATTATCTGAAAAAAAAGTCGTTACAAACAGAGAAATCAGGATTTCTCCAGCTACATGGAATTTCGATGGTAGTAACTTCGATCTCTTTTTCCAATGCGTCCTTCTTGGAGGAACGCAAGATTATAAGATGATTCTCCGGTCGAAGAGAAAAGACTGTCTGTTTTGGAACATCGAAGGACTTTCATACCCACAGGAGCGATTTTCCGCGTGGTCTGAATTGTGAACGAAAAGAAAGTCCTTGAAAATCATTTACAAGAGAAAGAAGAAGAGAAACATCACCTTTCGCTTATAGACCAAAATTCTTGTGCATCCTCTATACATTTCCCTCAGACATCTCGGTCAGGTGCTCTACATTAGCTGAAGGAATCCTATTGCAGCACCGGATCGTGGGAAGCTGTGGTCGTGGTTTTCTCATACAGCTTTTGCCTTCTCGCTGTTTGATCATCATTTACAGCAGCACTCGAATCGTCAACATCCCGGTCTTCCTATCTGACAGATCGGTAGGGCTCCGTTTTCCTTTCAGGATGCATAAGAAGGGAAGCGAGATGGATCGGACAGTGTGGGAGGAGCGTCGCCATGCCCCGGCATATCTAAAATGCGCGATCATATCAGGTCTTAGCGTTGCAGGGAGGCCGATCTTATCTTTGCGTGCGTGCATGAGCGCTACAAGATGCCCGGATGGTCGCCTTGAGCATGTTCGCAAGGTGCTCGCGAGTGTGCTGTGATTTTTGCGTGAAGGAGAGCTACAAGATGCCCGATTTTGTCCTGCTTCTAGTCGGCAAGAAAGGGAGCTCGCCAGTGGGATCTTTGGCGCTGTGATCAGGAGCGCTATTTGTCTTGCTTCTAGTCGGCAAGAAAGGGGTCGCCGTTGGGCTGCTCGCGGCTCGCTCGCGGATGGATATCTTTGAAGGCATCCCTCCCAGTCTCGGATCGTCAAACTCTATAGGAGGGTAGTCACGCCACTTTGGATTCGCATTCTCACTCATCTATGCTACCCTCGAGAAACTTCGAGGTCGCTGTTATCCTTTGAGCATGCCCCGAATGGCTGGCCGCCAATAACCTCACGCGCTTAGATTGTGTTCCACGCCGCCTTTGTGATCGTGCCATCAGGATGCCGCTCCCACTTGTAAAACGAGACCCCGATTGAGCAATACGCCTTAGAGAACGTCGCTCTCTTGATCATCGCCGACCTGTTCAAGCTTCTCGTCTAGTGCAGCATACATGTTATACCATTTTGCGCACAGGAAGAGGATCCCGCCTGGCCGCCTGCCGTCGAATTCGCCACTGAAAAAAGTGCGACTCGCAACGCGCAAGCAGCAAAAGGATTTACCTGTACGACATTAACACCCGGAAAGGAAGCCCGCGGGATCCTTCCATGGATCTGGGAGATGCCTGATGATCCAGCTCTCCCCGATAACAATCCGTGGATGCGGCAAGAGCTCCTCAAGCGACAAGAGTGCCATCAACCTGGAAAAGTGCAGTGTAGGATTTTAGGATTGCCAATTTATTCTATACTGGTAAAGAATCCAGAAAAATTCCACAGCATGGGTGATTGATTGACAATTGATTCACAATCCCAGTCGCAGTGGTGGCCGATATGATCACCCTTGTCGTCTCTTGGAATTGCAGTATATGGCAACTCTCATTTAATAATTGCTAACAAGTTCTCTTCCATCCATGACAACATTTCAATGGAAGTTTAAACAAGTATGGTGAACATTAGTGTATGCAGAGAACATTCGATGATAAGATAGAAACGATTTTCTTGCTATGTTTTTCTTGTAAACCATGACAAGGATAGGAAAACTATACAGATATTGTGGGATGTGCTCAAGCTGTCTACCTCAAATGCCAAGTTCAATTCTTGCTGAAACTCTAGTTTCCCAGAAGACAAGTTTACATCTTCTTTGACTTTCACTACTTTGCTAGAAATTATTAGTGATAAGTAAACCTTGATTACAAATATATTGGAGGAATGTACTCGATTATTAATCAAACCATCTTCATGAATAATTTAGGAATATACAATGGCCTTTCACCCTAAAAAAGGACTGCCTACAGTCAAATGATTTTCTTGACTTGGACATTGAGCACTTTTACCTGTTAAGAACACCACTGCCAGAATGAGAACATTGCATTCTTCCATATGTATATGGAGCTTGGGTGGATTGCATTGGCCTAGACGTCTTGGCTAGAGCTATATCCCTGCAAGCATCACTCTTCACAAGTCTAGCTATGTCTGATCTGACATGCTTTATACTTTCGCGATCAACATGCTCTTGATCAAGCTCAAAACTCAAAAAAGAAGAAGAAAATGAAAGCTGGATGAACGAGTTCACATTTGGTTTTCCAGTGACAACTGCTGGAGAGTAGCCATGGAACTTAGAATTCCATGTGGAGGCCACCTTTTCTGGATGATGGCTAGACTTTTAGGCATTAGTGTGCTGCCAGACATCAGGACGGGTACTACTTTGTAATTGGATGCACCCCTGTGCTCAAGTGCGACTTTCCAATCTCCAAGCTGCTGTTCTATGGTGTAAGCTAGGATGAGAGCACTCTCCACCAGCATTGGCTCTCATAGGACTGGGAAGTCACAGTGGCATTCCAGTAGCGCTTCAAGTGGTACATCCAGTTGCAAAACAAAGTAATGTATCCAGTTTTGGTTTTTCTGGCTTGGATACTTCAAGTTCCATGGGTACTCTCCAGCAATTGTGACTGGAAAATATTGGACGAACACCAGCAAAGGCCTCTTATCTTTGAAACCACTTGCTGTAAGAAATCTCCCACGCCAGATCCACACTTCGTAATCAGACACTGGGAGCAGGGAAGTAGAACTATTTTTTCCTGTGCTTTTATCTCAAATCCCCCACCGGAATTGAAAGAATAGCAAAGAGGAAGAGCTATGAAAAACTTCGCAATTTCCAAGTGATACTCGGGCTTAACAAGAATGCACACTAATCTAAAGAAAGGACAATAAGCGCTCACTAGGAGAGCCGCGAATATGCCCCGCATTTAAAGGCCCGCATTTAAACGCTCGTTCTTTGGCTGTTTGATAACGAACATAAAGGCCGAGATTTAATAAACGAGGATGAAAGGATTTGGTTATAAGAGGAGAAAAAATTTGATCCATCATAGAGTACGAATTAAGATATCACCAGTAGCATACAAAACCATACTAGAAAACCTCCCTTGCGAACCACTGATTGATCGAAGAACACTCGCGACTCAGCACTTGACTTCCTTGAGCGCGTGCTTGAAGTAGATGAAGGTGGGATCCGACCTGCCTTCCTTGTAGTATGCCAAGACGTACGTGGCATCGTCCTTCATGCTCTCGCCGACGAAGCTACCAAAAAGCACCAGAGATCTCATCAGTTCCAATCGAGCTCGGAGCAGATCCTAGAGCAAACGAGAGAAGAGAGAACTTACAACTGGAAGTCATTGAGCTTGGAGAGGATCCACTTGACGGCGGCCTCCACATTCTTCTTGAACTCGGCCTTCTCCTCCTCGGGGAGGATCTCCGTGAGGTTCTTGATGAACTTCTTCATGCAGCCGAGGAACGTCTTCTTGTCGAAGGCTGGCTGCTCCTGGAGGCGAAAGGTGTCGACAATGTCCACCACTTTCGCTGCCTGATCGTCCACGCCTTCGTCATCCTCGCCGCCCTCCTGCGATGGATTGGCGCCGATGTCCACGTCCACACATCCCGTCACGACCCATTTGCCCTCGACCTCCCACAGCACGCCATTCTGGATCTCCTTGTAGGGGAAGGAATCCGACAGGAGCTCGTCGCCAGACAGCAAATCCTGGTACACGAGCATGGCGATCGACCACGCGCCGCCTCGATCTAGATCTGCCGGAATTCCAGAGGCGAGAGAGCGCCTACTTACTTGCGCGCCTCCAAACCCTAGCTCGTCACAAAGAGGGGCCGGCGCAAAGCCATATCCAGGGTTTCTAGAGGCATATTCCACCATCTCTAACGGAATATTCTCTAGCGGAATGCATCAAACCGAATATGCTCATGGACTTTACGACAGAATGTTCTCCTTCTTTTAGGTTAAGAAGCCCATCGGATTGGAGGCTCTATCTCCATCAAGAGTGTTTTTTGCGTTGCGCTGCGCTCGCGGCCAGGTATTTTGTTTCGGCGATTGATGCCAGATCGATCCAGCGAGCAAGCTCCTTTTGCTGCCGCGAGGAGGTCCGGCTAGGGTTGAGAGGATTGTCGCTCTCCATGGCGAGATTGTAGCTAGATTAGTAGGGCGGCGGCGATAATGAAGCTCCGCCATGCTATGGTGTGTGCCTCCAATCAGAATCGGAGTATGGAAGCTCACGCCCTCTTGCAAAGAGAAGGCTTAGATGTGAGCTCGTATGGAACAGGCAATCAAGTGAAGCTCCCGGGGCCGACGATTCGAGACCCCAATATCTACCAGTTTGGAACGCCGTATACCGCGATAATCGAAGATCTCAAGAACAAGGATCCCGACTTGTATGTTTTGCAATTTTTTCTTTTCTTCGTTTCTTCCTTTGCCTTTGTCTTCTTGCTCTTGTTCTTGGTCTTGGTTTTTGTGAACCCCTTCTTTTTTCGTTGTTTCTCACGACCTTGTCGCTTCATTGGCCATTGCAGATACAAAAGGAACGGCTTGCTACCGATGCTCAAGCGCAACGCGAGTGTCAAAGACGCTCCCCAGCGCTGGCAAGACAACGCTGGCGATGGCGCCTTCGATGTGGTGCTGACTTTCGAGGAGAGAGTTTTCGACCTTGTCAACGAAGGTACATTTTCTTTTGTTACTCGGCTTGTTTGTTTCGCAAATCTTTTGCCTGTTCTTAGTTTTTTTATGTGTTCCTGGCAGATCTCCAAAACCGCGAGCAAACGCTCTTCAAGACGGTGCTGGTCGTGAACTTGGACGTCAAAGACAACCACGAAGAAGCAGCGGTTGGTGCCAAGCTCGCGCTGGATTTGTGCAAAAAGGTAAAATTCCTCTCCCTCGATCCCAATCTTGATCCTTCGCGATGCTTGCTAGAGATTTTCCGTATGGTGTTTGTCCCGCTAACACTCCTTAGAAAGAAGATGACAAACGAAAGAGGATTTTTTTTTCTTTCATCTCCACTCCAAGCTCGATAGAATGAATCGATCTGGAAGATCGCTCTTGGAAATCGATGGGCAGTGACAATTGGTTGACGGGGACACGGGATATCACTAAACCCTATCAATGAAAGAATGAAAATCCATCCATTGCTATGTACATAGCGAGTTCTTTAAACTTCTGGGGGAGTTTACACCACACTACTAAAGAAAGATCACGATGGTTTGTGTTCTTGGCTTATGTTCTTAACTTCCCTCGCGATTTCTCTGTTCTTTTTTCACTTAGAAAGGTGGTTTTGATCGAATCTCTCGTGTTTTGCAGCTAGAGGAGAGCGAGAAGAACTGGGAGGACGAGATCGACGATATCGTGCGGAGATTTGAGAAGCAACACAAGCGGAGATTGATCTACACCATATGTTTCTATTGAGACGATGAAAGAGAAAAGCTGGAAAAATGTGATACCAAGTTTGTTTGCCCTAGATTCTTTTTGGATATTCTATTTGTAACGTGTCCTAGATTCGTGTAGAATGTTCTATTTGAAACGTTATGCCATATTTCTCGGTGTGTGTGAGCTAAGTAGGGTTTAGGGTGTGTGAAAGTAAGGGAAGAGCGCCATGGATTTCATGCGCGGGGTCGATCAAGCGGTGGCTTTGTGCCGCGCATGCGTGGAGACGAATCGCGGCACGCGGATGCTCGTTATAGTGCCGTCCGGGACATCGGCGGAGGAGTTTAGAGGTATGGAGCTCGATCCATCGATCGATGATCGCCGGGTACTTGAGGGCTTTTTCTTCTTGCAGAGAGGGTGAGGGCTGTGCATTCTACCAATTTTCCGGAGCACGGAAATGTAGGCATCAAGAACATCATGGTACGAAACCGCTGGAGAAAAAGCTCTGGGAAGTTTCTGAGATTTCTTGTGTGTTTTCCAGATCATGGTTGCGGGGTATTGGTATGCTTTCACCCATGGCAACATTGGAACGGCTGCTCAAGGAACCGATGCGCGATTTAGAGTCGAGCTTTTCGAGGAACAGGAGGAAGTCGTGGATCCTTCTCCATCCGGGACTCCCGCGAGAAGGGAGCTTGCGGCCGGAGAGGATGTGCGTCAGCAGCCGGCGAGAGAGGAGAGTAGACTTGGCAGAGCCGTGACTAGTTTGCGACGAACCCTCGAGGAGATGGAGGACATTCGTGGAACTGGTCCTGGAAGGGTGGTGAACAATGCTCAAGGGGTGAGGATCACTGCTCCTCCTCCAGCGAACGAGGTTATGGTTGGATCTGCCGCGGACGAAAGGAATGACGACGTCCAGATGGTGGATGGTTCTGAGCCCGAGTCTAGAGCAGTGGCGGAAACCGATATCGCCGAGAGTAGCGGACAGGAAACAAGGTCCGGCCCTTCTCTGCGATGTAACGACGTTCAGATGGTGGATGGTTCTGAGCCCCACTCTAGAGCAGTGGCGGAAATGGACGTCCCTGAGAGTAACGGACAGGAGACAAGGTCCGCCTCTTCTCTGCGACGATCGCACGACATGCCTTCTGAAAATCCAGCCGATAAGTCGCAGAACGGTTGTCGAGGGGTTTCTCCTCCTCCAGTGAAACTTGCCAGCTCCGCGACGAGCGACTGCAACATGGTGGATGTTTCCGTGCCCGAGGCTGCGGCGGCGACCGCACAGGAAACAGAAGTGGAAGTTATGAAGGAGCTGGGAGAAAGAACTGTGGAGGGTGGTAACGATGAACAAGGGAGAGACGAGGTAGAGGTAGAAGGAGCTGGAAGGGAGGGACAGAAACTAGAATCGAGTACGGACGATTCGGAAGGATCTGAGGAGGAGGAGGATGAACTAGAAGGCAGGAGAGATGAGCGACAAGAAAACGAGGAAAAGGAAGTAGAGGCAGGACTGCAGATTGGAGACGAGAAGGAGCTAGAAACTGAGAAAGGCAGTTCTGAGAAAAATGTAGGAGACATGGAGGCTCAGAAGGATGCGACAGCGTCATCAGTGCTTAATATTCTTCTCGGCTCCTCTGAGGGAACTGAAGATCGCTCGAACGCGAAAGCTAGTGGCGAGCCTACTCGAATCGATGAGCCTGTTGCTACTGATGGCAATGGCAGTGCCTCAGGACACGATTTTATAGCCGAGAAACCTACAGCCAAGCGAAAACACGACTGGTCTTTGGATGCATCGCACAAGAGGTCGAGAGTGGA